>NW_015174859.1:953500-957303 GCF_001447785.1 Gekko japonicus
GGAAGGCATTTAAACTGCCTTACCTTGGCTTGCCCGGGCACCCTGTGGCTGTGGCAAACCCGGGCAAGCTGTCCCTTGGACAGGCCGGAGAAGGCACGGGCAGGCATTTAAATGTCTCCCCGATGCTTCCAGGCTCCCCCTGGCCTGCCCACCTCGGAGTTGCCGGGGGGGGGGTCTGTTCTCCAGGCCATCCCTCTGTAGCCATGCACGCAGAGGCTTTGGCTGTAGTGGGCGTGGCCAACTCTGAAGCCAGCCGGAACTCCGTTCCTGTGCGTTCCTGCCCAGAAATAGCCCTGGTCACTGGGAAGGACAATTATGGTAGGGGAAGTTGAAGGCAGCGGGAAAAGAAAAAGACTCAACATGAGGTGTATTGACTCAATAAAGGAAGCCACGGCCCTCAGTTTGCGAGACCTGAACAAGGCTGTTAACGATAGGATGCTTTGGAGGTCACTAATGCATGGGGTCCCCATAATGTTGGAAGCGACTTGATGTCCCAGTACTCAGGGGGAAAAAATGGAATAGAAATAAATAACAACAACAACAACAACAAAAAACCCCAAAGAGCAACAGATTTCCTTTCTTCCATCTGGGCCTTTAAACATCCATTTGTTTCTCCTGCCCCACAGTCCAGAACCCTGGGAGTTCCTTCACAACTCTATTACATTCCCTTTCCAACCTGTAGAAGCTACAGCTATAATTCTTAAAATCTCATAAATATATATTTTTTCGATTATGCACTAGCCCCAGCAGAGATAGATTTGAAAACAACTTTTCTCTGGAAAGAAGTGAAAGCCCACCCGGCAGGGGTGGAACACGCTTGTTCTGCCGAGACCTTGTGCTCTACTCTTTGGCAGCCTTCTCCCTCAGTTAGGCCAACCAGCAGAGATGTAAGAATAGGGTCACCTCAAGCAAAGAGCCTCTAGGCAGTAGACCTATGCCAGTTCAGGCCAGTACAGAGTATAGGTAAGGATGCGGCCAAAGTGGTACTTCCCATGTTCTACTTCAAGCCCCATGAGACAGAACAGAACAAGGGGGAAATTAAAGTTACTTTCACCTCTGTTTGTAAGCAGGGTATTTGTTTCATACAGCCTAAGAACTGGTCAGTCTGTTATTTACTTTCCTTTCCCTTTTTTTACCTCAGCTTAGCGGGAACACTGGTACAGAGTATAGGTAAGGATGCAGCCAAAGTGGTACTTCCCATGTTCTGCTTCAAACCCCATGAGACAGAACAGAACAAGGGGGAAATTAAAGTTACTTTCACCTCTGTTTGTAAGCAGGGTATTTGTTTCATACAGCCTAAGAACTGGTCAGTCTGTTATTTACTTTCCTTTCCCTTTTTTTACTGTGCATTTGTTTCAGAATGTCTCCAAGAGCCCCTGTAAAACTATGTAAATTTAAATTGAAACTCACTGGGTTCTTTGAGGAAGGGATTATTGGACGGGAAATTGCCAGTACTCTAGTTAGACATTAGAGTCCTACTGCCCTTGAACCCCAAAGATGCACCAGCTGCATTCATCATGCCGACTTCTCCTCCCTCCCCTCCCATAAGAAAAGGAGGACCATGGCAGCCTGTTCCAGGACTTTTTCAGGTTTTATCTTTTTGCATTTTTTCCTGAGTGTGCATGTGCGTGCGCGCCCATGCTTGGAAGTCATGGTGATCCCTGGCGACTCCCACTTGGGTATGGAGGCTGTTCGGAGGATTGGCTTGATAGCCTGCGTTCTTTGGAAGTCTCCCATCCAAATACTTGCCAGGGTTGGCCCTGCTTAGCTTCCAAGATTTGATGAGATTGGGCTTGCCTGGGCTATCTAGGTCAGGGCTGTTCCAAGGTTTTTTCAAAAGACTTTTCTGCATTCTCATTTTCCTCTCTTGCCAGTTCCTTTTTATTCAGCGTTTCTTTTCAGTTCCGCACCAGTTTTGTTCCCTCTAGTGGTCAATTCAATATTGCACTAGTTTGTGTCCAGCCTATCTCCCTGCAGACTTAAACTGCAGGCCATAAAGGCCATAAACCAGTGTAATATCAAATCGACCACTAGAGTCAAATTTCTCAAACCCCCCCCCCCCCCCCAAGAAGCAGGAACTTACAAGCAAGAAAAATGCGAATATGGAAAAGCCCAATGATGGATCTGTGGAACAGGCTAGTGGTGGAGACCTGGGCCTTTAATCTAAATTAATCAGTCAGTTGGGTGGTGTTTGGGTTTGTTCATTTTAGGATGTTGGCTTTCATATAAATATGATTTTAAATTTTAGGATGATTATTGGGCTGATTCATATTGGTGGTGTAAGACATTTATTTTATCGTATGGCAGAGTTACACACACGAAGCATATAATAATATAAAATATATAATCAAGGTGATATAATGGTTATGCAGAATGATTGGGCAATCCCCCTAAATACTAATATCTAAATTTTCAATCCACTCAATCACAGCTAGGGAGAGTTCGAAGAGCTCCATCACATCTCCCTGGAAAGTACGACGCTCACATTCCTGTGACAGATGGAAAATAATTTAGCTGGCTGCACCACAATCATATTCGAGTCATGTTATTTTGCCCCATTTAAACAACAGGTCTGTTCAACTGCCAAAGCCTGTTCATATTCTATTAGCTGTCTTCCATATTTTACACGGCAAGTCAAATCCTGCAGGCCTCTTGTTGGTGTTTATCAGGTTGTGGCTATCAGGTGGAACTAATTTCATCCATATTTGCAACCATTCATTCCCTGGATCGACATTTTGTGATTGCAGGATTTGTGCAGATGTTATTGCTGGGTGTCAGGATCTCAATCTGGATAGGCCTGCATCAGCCATGTCTTTGTGGATAGGCAACTCTCTGTTTTCAGTGATCTTTCTATATTCACACAGGAGAGCTTTCTTTGGAGATCTGGTGGAGCAATGTTGAAGACATTGTTAAGCGAATGGCCTTGGGGGTCAATGTGGGGTGAAAGATGGTATAAGTTGTTTCCCTATGGGGCTGTGAAATGGCATTCTAGCTGCAGAAACAACAGTGGGTGAGGTGAAAGAAGGTGGGGGAAGAATAAGCACATCCTGTCCAGTGTTCCCTCTAAGCTGAGTTACGGTGAGCCAGCTCACAGTTTTTTAGCCTCCGGCTCACACATTTTTGCCTTAGCTCAGAAAGGAGGGCTCCAGAGCAAACTAATTTGTGCTCAGGTAGCAGAGGTGAGTCCCTCTGGAGAAAACAGTGGACTCTGTCATTAAACCCTGCTGAGGTCGCCCCAGGAAACTGACATTGTTTGCCCAAAGCCAGAGCACTCTCCAAGAGCCTCTTTCTAGATCTTGTTGTATTTATTTCCGCAACGGGCATTATTTCTAGTCTTTCTATATTCACACAGGAGAGCTTTCTTTGGAGATCTGGTGGAGCAATGTTTAAGACATTGTTAAGCAAATGGCCTTGGGGGTCAATGTGGGGTGAAAGATGGTATAAGTTGTTTCCCTATGGGGCTGTGAAATGGCATTCTAGCTGCAGAAACAACAGTGGGTGAGGTGAAAGAAGGTGGGGGAAGAATAAGCACATCCTGTCCAGTGTTCCCTCTAAGCTGAGTTACGGTGAGCCAGCTCACAGTTTTTTAGCCTCCGGCTCACACATTTTTGCCTTAGCTCAGAAAGGAGGGCTCCAGAGCAAACTAATTTGTGCAGCAGTCAAATTGCTCGCTCACAACTTGAATGCCAGCAGCTCACAAAGGAGAATTTTTGCTCACAAGACTCCACAGCTTAGAGGGAACATTGATCCTGTCCCTTCACCACTCTTTGCTGACGCTCCCTCACACCCGCCCCCTTTCCCTT
>NW_015174859.1:958165-960790 GCF_001447785.1 Gekko japonicus
TGGGGGTTGAGCCTGGGGAGGACAGGGACCTCAGTAGAGTAGGGTGCCATAGAGTCCACCCTCCAAGGCATCCCCTTTCTACAGGGGATCTGGAGTCTCCAGGGGAGTCTGGAGACGAGCTATCATTCCAGGGGATCCCCAGGTCTCACCCGGAAGCTGGCATCCCTATTGGCTGATGGAGGATGAAAAGTACTGAGAAATGTTGAGTGATTCCAGCAAAGTACTTTTATTAGGATAGAACAAGACAAAGACTGCCGGCTCGCAGGCCGGTATATATGCCCAGAAAACCCACCACCAAAACACACCCTCTACTTCCTATAGGCTATTTACAGTAGCCGAGAGTCCCATAGGCTCTCGGTTGTGGACCTGGCCCTCTGATAGGTGCGGGCTAGGATCCGCTTGGCTATTGTTCTCCCTGAGCGAAGCTTCAGGGCTTTGCTTGACCGCATGGCCCAACGGTCGCGCACGCGGTAATGGCGGAGTACATTACAGAGGAGAATGCACAGAAAACTCCCATGTGAGAGCTCCTTTGCCAGTGTGCATGCTTCCGCAGCCGCAGCATTGAGGACTGTAAAACAGGGACTCCTGCCCATGCGGAATATGCTGCAGAGCCACAACCACAGGACCCCCAAGCAGCACATGAAGTTCTTTTTTTTTTTAAGTACCCATAAGGTACACTTTTATTATTTTTCATATTATACACCAACAAACAAACATACTACATAACAAACATCCACTTACACACATAAAACATACAAAGAGATCAGTATATTTTCTTATAACTCTATTACCATATTTAAAGAATTTCTATAAATTTGCTTAAGTTTCTGTATACTCTTATCTTTTCATTACCATAGTTTCTATTTAACTTAAAAAGATTAAGAATACCAAAAATTTCATTACTTTAAGCTATGCATTTATATTGTACTGATCATACAGTTTTTTCCACGTCTTTTGAAATGTTGGGTCTGTTGTCCCTCTCATCAACGATGACAATTTGTCATTTTCAGCTGTCTCCAACAGTTTATTCACATATTCTTGCTTCTTTGGTGTTTCCATTTGTTTCCAATATTTTGCATATGATATTCTTGCTGCGGTAGATAGGCGTACTATCAAATATCTATCACCTTTATCAAACTCCTTTGGAAATATGTTTAGTAATAATATTTCAGGCAAAATCTATGGAACACATGAGCATTCAGTTGAGAATGCTCGATGTTTTCACCACAAGGTGATGGGAAGAGCTTCACAAGACCTGGAGGGTACCTGTGCTCCCTTCCTTTTTTACCCTTTTGTCGTGCTGTTGCATTGAGCAGAAGACACTAGCTGAGAGGCTTTGGGTGAGTAATAATTAGAGGGCCTCAGCCAAAACCACACAGCAGATCTCTATCTGAAAACACTGATAGTTGGAGGGTGGAATTACCCCCGCTTCTTTGCAGACGAGCTTGGTTCAGACATAAAGTGAAACCCCCGCCTTTAACTATGATTTGTTCGTAAAACCAGAATTTAGCTCTCAGACTGTCCCTCAAATCCTGGCTCACCTCAACGGATAACTGAACCATCTTTGCAGCCTGTGCAGTGTGTTGCCAACAAGCCAGGATTAAGCCAGGATGTCGGCATCAGCCTGACTCTGGTTGAGGAATCACCTTTAGATCTTGGTTTGAGGAATCCTAACTAAGCACAATTTGTGGAGCGGCCAGCACTCAGACCACACACTAATGATGGTTGTGCAGAGTCTGAACCGATCCACTAAGATAGCCATACCAGATCTCTTGCTGTGGCAGACAATCTCCTGGCCCCAACTCCTGGCCATCAATGCAACTCTTTGCTTTGATGGGAGCAAAATCGGGGGGGGGAGGGGGGAGAGACAATGTAATGACATCGCTTCCAGTTGTGCCTGGAAGTGATGTCACTAAGCTCTAAGAATTCTCCAAATCTCTATAATTTTTACCATAGAGATTGGGGGATTCCTAGACTGTACTTGTGACATCATGTAACATCACTCCGCCCCCTATTTTTGTACTCACTGGAATGAAGAGGTTGCCTGGAAATTCTGCATTGAATAGAAGATCCACACGGCAATGCACTTCTTTGGAAGAGTGGTCAGGATGATCTTCATCATCAAACTAATATTATTGTTTAACCATAACATCACCAAGCAAGCTTCCATGGCAGAGTGGGGATTTGAACACAAGGCTCCCAAATTCTAATCCAAAACGCTAACCACTGTACACATGAACCACATGGTGCTCCAGAATCTTATGTCCAGATGCTTGCTTACAGTGTTTGGAATTCAAAAATGTTTATTAAAAGGAAAAATAACAAATTACAAAGAAATAACAAAACAAAGAAAGGACAGGAAACTATAAAACACTAAAAGGAGGCTTCTGATTTTCTCCTTGACAAATACAAGTATAATTACAAATTTTTCTCTTACTCGAAATTTACAAAGGGTGATTTCCCACAAGCGCTGCTCCGCGCTCACTCCTCCCTTTTGCCCCGATGGTACGTGTCAATTTCACACAAGCTGCTGCGCCACTGCATTTTGCCCCGCAGCTTCCTGCGATTTCCCCCGGGAAAATCGCACGAAGCTGGGGGCAAAATGCAGTCGCGCAGCAGCTTGTA
>NW_015174859.1:961483-962163 GCF_001447785.1 Gekko japonicus
AATGTTTGTACTTTATGAAATATTAAGTGGCTTAAATGGCAGTTTAAAATGTTTGTATTTTGTATGTTCTTATAGCTTTTTGTTCCCGAGGAAGGACCAGAAGTCCGAAACACTGAACAATACCTAGGAAAAGTGTTGATATCTATTCCAGACTTCATTGTTTCCCTTTGAGAAATTTCTATTCTGGACTTTGTTCTTTCCCTTTGGGATATTGTGGACTTTTGTATTTTTCTATGATGGATTACATGTGTTGAATTACCTTTGTGTTGAAGTCTCTTTTTGTTAACTTTGGTGCGGGTTTGTGCAGTACACAGTTGTTATTTGCTGTTTTTTTGGCCAATCATAGGTTACAAACATGCCACAGACTGGGTTTTCTGGTTGATTGGAAGAAGTCCAAACTCGAACCATTACAATTTGTGTGGTTTATAGAGGCTGTCCTGGATGCCACATTAGCCCACTGCTTCCTACCTAGAGAGAGAGGGCATGCGATTCAAGCACTAATATGATGTTTTCTACTAGCCCTTTCCAAGAGGCTTTTAAAAGGGTGTGCTCTTTGGTCCTTTGTTTTATCTGAAGTTGCAGTTACTACGGACGCCTCTTTCGAGGGGCAGGGTACACACAGTTAAGATCCATCCATTCAAGATGCTTGGTGCTCAGGTGAAAAGCAGCTATGCATTAGT
>NW_015174860.1:0-27393 GCF_001447785.1 Gekko japonicus
GGGAGGCGTCCCTCCCCCGCCCGCTTTTGCTTTCTCACCGCATTGGGTAGGGAGCGTCTTTTCATTTAAAAATCGACTCTCAGTTGACTCACGTTCATAATTGGTCTTCCGACCCCTTTTCTTTCATCATTTCTTGCGCTCGCTCGATCTCCCACGCTTGACCCGGCTGGCTTCACTTTAACCTTTCGGTCTCTCGGCTGGACGGACCACTGGAGCAAGGGGGAGCCTCGATTCTCTGGCATTCCGCCATCGAAGAGGCTACCCCCTCAAAGCTCCTTGGCCAGGGTCCCTCCACCAGGCCCCTGGGGGGGGTTATGAGCCTGCTCACCCCCTCCATCCGCCGGAGCACGGAGACAACCCCGGGACGTCCGGGAGGTGAGTCCGTTAGCGCGCCGTCATCAACCGGAAGCCCCGGTAACTCCGTTTTTATAGTCTTCCTTGTTGTATACACTGATTCCATGCATGTACTGGCTGTATGTGTGCAGGAACTACATATACAGACTACCCTAAGGAATCCACATACGGTGGGAACTTGCCATCACAACCCTGCTCACCTCCCACACACATTCACATTACATGCATCGCCTTTTGAAAAGGGCTATCCCTATCCACTGTCTCAATATCATATGTGACTTTATGAACCTTTTTGTGTCATTCGTTTAGTTTCTTCTAAACTAAATCCCCCTCCTGCCCCTGCTTCAGCATTTCCTCATAAAGAAGCTGCTCCAACGTCTTGTTGCACTTTCCTACAACAGTCAGATCATAGACTCATGTCTTTTCTTGCAGATATTTTGAAGATTAGACAAATGGAGGGCAGGTTTTCAAAGAGACAGAGCCCTTCTAACACTGAGAAGGAGCCCTGTCCCTAAATACAAGGACTCAGCATTCAATGCTGCAGCTGTCACGAAGTTCATATAATGCTGGACGTACAAGCATCAGTAATGATGAATTGTTCCATTGTTACTGTTAATGGGAAAGTTGTGTTAATTACACTTAAGATAGGGGGCTTATTTTGGCCATGTGCAAACCTGATTATGTGATTTTTTTTTTTGAGGCTCCAGAAAGGCCTTCCAAATTGGGAAGATGCAGGCAGAGTTTATACAAATCTCCTCAGCTTGTTCTGTCCCTAATTATAAGAACGCAACAATATCCCCACTGGGTCACACCAATGGGCCACCTAGCCAAGTATCCTATCTCTAATTACAGTACACTGGCCCAAGTCCAAAAAAGCTTCACTCAACATTCATTTGGTACTTTATCTTGCAGCTACGGCTCTCCTAGGAGAGCCCTCATAAAACACTGGATTCAGAACTTCTTTCATGCTAGGTTTCTTGGATTTCCCTGATATCTTCAGTTAAACAGGAATTAGTCAGTGTTGTTTCTTTTACCTGTGTAAGTCCTCTAATTCCTCACACCTCAGGTAATATTGCCAAGAGCTACCTCATCTGTCAAAGGCTTTCCTGCTCAGTTGGAAAGTCAGCGTTAAATCCAAGAAGAGCACAAACTGGCTTGACCCTGCTCTGCTGCCGTGCAGTTTATCTGATGCGGCTGGGCAGACAGATGCCTTCTCTGCCTTCATTCCTCATGTATGCAGCCCACATTCTGAGCATCTCCTCTATCTCTAGAATGTGGAAATATAGCCAAGCCTGCTCCCTCTCTGGGGATGAGTCATTTATTGCCTGGTGCAAACATCCTTTGCAAAGATAGAGCCACACTGCTGACTTTTCAGTGTCATCTCCAGTCCCTCTAGTAGATGCATGAAAAATACCCATCTAGTTTATCTTAAACAAGACTACGCTTCTATCTTAGAACTGCTGACCAGGTGGTTCCTGAGAACATTGCTGTGAACAGATTAACCAAGGCCATATATAGGGCTGTCATAAGGCAGTAACACTTTCTTATGTCAAGTAACCAGTACTGTAGCCTGTGGTCACAGAATGATAATAAAGCACTGCCCATCTTCACCCTTTGGAAGCTTCTGGTAAGGACAAATACAGTTACTTGTCTGCTTCTGGTAAGGACAAATGCAGTTATTTGCCCATCTTTTTGTCTGCTTCTGCCACTACTCCCTTATTATCAAGAATTTATTCAAAATATTTATTTATTTAGGCAATAAGAATGGCATCAGCACCGTATAAGGTAAGCAGTAGACTGGAAATTATCTCGCTAGAACCCCGACAATATCACAGTGCTCTGGAAGCCAAGGAGTGATTTTATAGCCATTGAAGTTTCATTAAAAGAAAGGGGAGTTTGGAGGTATATAGTCAATCATCACACTGATAGTGAATGGTGAGTTTTTGGTGTGTATGTCTGGAATGAAATGCAGATTGGAAAACTTCTCACATCATTTTGTTTGGGGAGGGGCTGTGGCTCAGTAGCAGAGCATCTATTTGGCATGCAAAGGATCCCAGGTTCAATCCCCAACACCTCCAGTATGAATCAGGTAGTAGGTGATGAGAAAGACCTCTGCCTGAGACCCTGGAGTCTGAGTAGATAATACTGCCAGTCTGAGTTGACAATACTGACTTTGATGGAGCAGTGGTCTGATTCAATATAAGGCAACTTCTTGTATTTATAAGTCTGAAAGCTTCAGACAGCTTAACTTTTCCTAACTGACTTGCTCAAGCCAAAATGTACACGGGTCTAATTCACAAATTAGCCTTCCAAAAACTCCGTTCACATCTCTGGCCAATGTCAGTGGAAATGATCCAAATTGTTATCAAACTGGTAGTCCCTAAATTGAGCCAAATATATGAGGTTCCCATCTGCAAAGTAGGTGGTAATTCATCATGGTGGGCAGGATGTGACTCAGTCTCTGGGCAAAGGCAGCTGATATTTTTACCAGGGTGTTTACCATCTCTGTTGAACACTATTTGGCACTTTCTATGCATCTCATTTCCTATGCAGATATACAAGTTGGTGTGTGTGTGTCTATAATCCTTCTCTTCAGTTTAATTTGGCACATTCCTCTGAAGTTACAAATACTAACCCCTGCTGGTTAGAAGCTCAAATTGTACATGCTGAAGGTCCTTATCCATTCCCCTCTCCCAAAGATAAGAGATGGCATAATCGACAGAATACCTGACATGCACTAGGGAGACGACGCTGCAAACACTTATTCAGTCATGAAGTGTTTGGGTTGCCATGGCCAATCACTTTGTCTCTCAGCCTAGCCTACCTTATAGCTGCCTTCTACTGACTCAGACCCTTGGTCCATCGAGGTCAGTACTGTCTACTAAATTAGGCCCAATCTGCATCTAGCATTTGCTCCGCTGTTTTACCAAGCCCACACTGGAACAGAAAAAGATGTGGCTCAAAACCACACTGAGTGCAGAGTCACCCCTGAATGGCCATAAAGCTGCCATAAATCTATGCAGACGGCTACCATAAAACCAAGAGATCAAACGAAGTGAAAGTGGCATGCAGTCTGGACGCTGCCATAAAATCCAACAATTGAACAAAGTGAAAGTGGCATGCAATGCAGAGGGGAATTTCTGTTCCAGCGTGGGTTTGGTAAAACAGCAGAGCAAATGCTAGATGCAGATTGGGCCTAAGACTGGCAACAGCTCTCCAGAGTCTCAGGCAGAGATCTTTCACATCATCTACTGCCTGGTTCTTTTACCTGAAGATGCAGGAAATTGAACCTGGGACCTTCTGCATGCAAAGCAAAGGCTCTTCCATTGAGCCACAGCCAGTGGCATTGAGCCAGTGAGGACACTGTGATGATACAGTGAGATAACTCCTGTGTAAATTATGCTGTGATCTTGAAAGGAAGGGAGGGGATACAATCATGATTTTTTTTTTTTTTTTTTAAATCTCACTGACATGGACCCAACTTCCGGCTGCAGGCAGTTCCTCCTAAGGATCCTTCCTCCGACTTAAGTGGCTCTTCCACTGGAGAAAGGCTCCTTAGGCATCAAACGTTGCTTAGTGGGATGGTAGAATTTATGCATCTCTATCCACTTTTCTATGCTGGGCTGAAAAGAGTTCCATCTAATGTCTATAGTTAAAGGGAAGATACATGGACACCAAGAAATGGACTATTGTTTGTGGATTCTCTTAAAATGTACTTCCAATGAACCCCACCCCCTTTCTCTGAGATCTGCCTGGGAGTGAAAAACTCACTTCAAGGCTTTTCCTCTAGCTAAGTAGGCAGTTTTATTTAAGAATGAATTCGTTCTGTCACCAGCTTGTTCAACAACAAGCTGGCACCCTGAGCAGATACAGAGTTCGTCGTTAACAGGAAAATACAAAACAAGGAGGACAGGCTCCGGTTACTCAAAGGACAGTCTAAATCCCGTTCTCAGCCACCCATTTACAGAACATTTCTAATTCCTGGGAAGGGCATAAAGGGGGAAACAATCCTACAACTCAAAAAGGAGATAAGGGGGAGTCACCACACTGTGAGGAACAGTTGCCTAAGGTACAGTGAGGGTTAATTAACAGATTTTTGGCAATGGTGAGAGAAAGAACAGAAACATAAAAGAAGAAAACGAATTCAAAACATAATCGATCTATCTCATGCTCAGTAATCAAAACTATGTGAGGATATTAGATCCTCGTTCAGCATTTAATTAATGAACTAAATTTTCTAACAACTATACACAGTACAATCCAAAGCAAAGTTTCACCCTTGTAAACCCATTCACTTCAATGGATTTAAAACGGCATAACTCTGTTGCACTGATATGCCACTACAGGCTTCATTCCTTTGCTTTTTGTTCTCACAAAAATAGGGGCCTAGCAATTCCAGTGTCTCCTTCTTGCATACATATCCATTACAGTAACAA
This sequence comes from Gekko japonicus, assembly GCF_001447785.1. Lineage (NCBI taxonomy): Eukaryota > Metazoa > Chordata > Lepidosauria > Squamata > Gekkonidae > Gekko > Gekko japonicus. Next base: position 4,791 of record NW_015174860.1, read on the forward strand.
ATAAGAACTGCCTTCTGGTCATATTTGTCTAAGAGGGAGAGGGGGGAAGATGGATAATAATGAGCTGGTTCACCAAAGGTGGAGCTTGCCAGCCACACACTGCTGGATCCCTATAGGATGCATGAGAGAAGATTGTGTAGCTGTTTAAAATTATTTAAAGTTGCTGTTAAGATATATTAAAGAGTTTGCTTGTGTGGCAATGACTATAGCTCCATTTGCTAAAAATCACAGCTGGGCTCAGTTAACTCTAGCAGACAAGAGAGTGTCATTGTATAGCTACGTATCCCTTTTTTCTATGCCAGCAAATGGGTTGTTATGGAAGCCGTAGCACACATTTACATCTATTGCCCAGCTGCATCAAACAGCTATGTAGCATAGACCTGCAAAGGTAGCAGGAGGACTTTATTCTTTTCTTTAATAAGAAGGAGCATTTTGGTTAGGACTCATAAACCTAGACCAAGAAGTGTTGGAATATGCAAGGACTATAGTACAGCCTTATGAAGAAGATCTGAAGATCACCCTATGAGGGACAGCTGAAGGACTGGTAGTTAGCATAGCTGGACTAGGGACTGCCCACAATTTCAAATTATGTCCTTGCTGTCTCCTGTTTGGCTCTTCTGGAGACTTCCTGCTCCTGCAGAGCTTCCTTCTTCTTGCTGTCTCCTCTCAGAGCAGTTAGACTAAGTTAGTTTAGGCTTTCTCTCTGTACGTTCTATAATAGCTTGTTCTTCTTCAATAGACCTACTTATTTTTCTCCAAACAGTCAGTGCTGCACTTCCTTTGTATATTTAAACTCTGCCAACAAGAAGGACCTTGTGCCCTAGCCTTGCTAAACTCAGTTTAACAATCATAGAAATCTGTCTAAACAGCTTGCAGTAGGGTTGCCAGGTCCCTTACCTTTTTCAGCAGGGGGGGAGTTGGTCCCAGGACATTAGCACATGTGCATACTGCGCACGCATAGCGTGCCACGATGATGTCACACAGAAGTGATGTTATCATGCTAGGCACGCCGCTAGTGGACGCTCTAGCATTCAGCTTGAAAACTATGATATCATAGAGTTTTCAGGCCAAATGCTAGAACATCCCCCCAGCAATGTGCCCAGCGCAATGATGTCACCTCTGGGTGACATTATCGTGCCAGGCATGTCAGCCAGATTTGGGCACTTTGGGGGCAGGGTTTCCCCCACTGGCCAGATCTGGGCCGGTGAGTTGGGGACCCTTTGAGCGGTACTGTTTTTAGTGGACAACCCTATATCCTGGAGTATGACATTTTTGTAGAATATGATGAATAGCTCCATCTTCAGATACACCCCTCAAGCTGTTCCTTTGCACTGTTTAAAAGCACCCTCAACTCTCTTATTTTTGGAGATTATATTTGGCACCCCTACCTGAATCCAGTTTCTCTGAGCGTCAAAAAGATTAAGCAATTGTATTTACTCAACTTTACACCTTTCACATATATATATTTTCCCCGCCGCCACCCACCCAAAGAGAATAAGAACAAGAAAATACCCAGAAGGTATATTTGCATGAATGCTTGGCGGTTGTAGTGTAAGGGGGAGAAGCATCAAAGGAATGTGTAGGTGACAGGCAAAAGCTCATAAGGGTATTCATTTGTAACCTTACTTTTATGAGGCCAATTTGCATATTTGTTTTTATAGGCTAAGCAACAATGAGATAAGCATCAAGGCAACTTGTCACAGCCATACAGAACACCCAATTAAAATCTGCCAGACAGGAATGTGTCCTTATAATTTAGTTACTGTACTGGGGGCCATTTCTCATATAATCTATAGTAACTGTGATTTGTCAGCATTTTAACTCCCCCTCCCCCAGTAGTCTAGCTATATAACTTATCAAAAGCATATGACAAAGTAGACATGGATAATGTTGACACCCCATTTCCATGACAGAGTGACATCTTCTTCATGCATGTTCCCCTCCTTGTCCAGGTCTCCCTTTTCTGGTGTATAAGTGTTGTGAAGGACACAAAGCAGTTGCACTGCTGCCTATTGGCATTTGTAGTGTAGTTCAGTCTAATGTATTTTAACAAACTCGCAAATATTGTTTTCTTGAAACTCTTAAAGCTTCTCAGATCTGATCTTTTCAATGCAGATTCCTCTCAATGTTGAGAAGAATTCCCCCTAAGAACTTTGATACAGAATTATTCAGCTCCTTTTGGATTCCATCCTTAGTCGAGACTGCTAGGATTTAAACCTGCCACTGGATTTCCAGATCTAAACCCAAGAACCATGTGGGCACAGTAAAAAAGAGAGCAACGTATCTGGTAGCCCAGTTAAATATGAACAGACCTCAATATGATTGTAGTTTGAGAATAAAAACTTAGCTTGGTGCCTTGCCTTTAGGTCTGATCCTGAAATTCAGTCTGAGGTATAAAGGGATTACTACGATATCCAATCAAAGTCCATACAATTCTCTAACATCAGTATCTGTTGTGTCCAACAGATGCCATTTTCTCAAAGGCAAATGGTGGGTGCTGCTTATACAGTGCAGATTTGAACTAACACTTCCTTGCTTAGGTATCTGAATTGTCACTAAAGAAAAGAATTCTATTCCTGACTAAGCAAGCAGCAGCTAACCACGCACTTAACCACTACACCAAACTGGCTCCAGAGAGTTCCAGAGATTTGGTGCCACTACCAAGAAGGGCCTTTCTTGGGTGACCACCTATCTAGTCTAAGATGGCAGGGGCACCCGAAGCAGGGCATTCAAAGATAACTGTAGTGGCCACATAGGTTCACAAGGGAGTAGGTGGTCCTTCAGGTATATTGGTCTCAAACCATAGAGAGCTTTAAAGGTCAGCACCAGCATCTTGAATTATGCTCAGAAACAAATCAGGAGCCAGTGTAGATGAGCCAAGACTGGCGTGAGAACTCCAGTCAACATCCTGGTTGCAGCATTTGCACCAGCTGAAGTTTCTGAACACTTTTCAAGGGCAGCCCAGCACTGCACTGCAGAAATCTGATCTAGATGTCACCAGGACATGCATCATAGTGGCAAGATCTTTTCTGCCCAGGGAAGGCCACACCTGGCCAACCAGTCAAAGCTGGGGAAAAAGTTTATTATATGACACATTTCTCTGTTTATTGCTGAAAGGTAGCCACATCTGTGTAGCAGCTTCCAACAATAAATAGCAACATTACTTAAGAGCAACGCTCCCTCCAAAAAATTCTACTTTGTGAGCTACTGGCATTATAGTTGTGAGCGAGTGATTTGTGCTCTGGAGTCATCCTTCCTGAGCTAAGACAAAAAAGTGTGAGCCAGAGGCTAGAAAACTGTGAGCTAGCTCACACTAACTCAGCTTAGAGGGAACACTGCTTAGGAGGTAAGAGGGCAAAGCTTTGTTGCCTATTTGCCAAGGTGACCAAATCTAGGCAAGGCATCTTTTCAGTGCCACCCTTCTCCAGCCACTGATCTGGAACCCAACTCAAGGCCCAAGGAAGTCACTGTGGAGACTCATGTTAATTTTGCCTGGCCTCCGGGACTGGTTGTAAACAAACATCCTAAATGCCATCAAAGTTTCACACACCAAGCTAAGGAAAATTAGAGCAAAGATGAAATCCAAGCCATTCCGGGAAGGACAGTCCAGACTGGGTGCTGGGGTGAAACCTGAGCTCGGCCCCTCCAAGGCTTTGCAATGGCTGCGGAGTCTGACTCAATCAGCACTGATGCTGTCATAACTGGGTCAGAGCCATGACCGGTGCCTGTTTTAACTTAAGTCTTCCAGTACTAATATGATCTGAATGATGAACAAGACGAAGGGAAATGCGTTTAGATTGAGTGGCAAAGTCTTTGTAGTGCCACATGCCCCATTGATTATCAGGAGAGAAAGCCAAAGTGAATTACCATCTTCTCAGTTCTACAGATGCCCGGCTGCTGGACTGAGGGAAGGATATGATCAGTGACACAAATTGGGATGTCAGCTGCAATATCCTGGGTCCACCCAAAGCTGGAAAATGAAAACTGGCAAATGGGAACCAGGAGGCTACAGGCAGCTCAGAGATGTATCTGCTTTATTTCCTTCAAGAGCAAAGCAAGCCAGTCCTGTACTGCACCTGATCTACAACATTCTTTACTACTACTACTACTACTACTACTACTACTACTACTACTACTACTAATAATAATAATAATAATAGTGTGCTGTCAAGTCACAAACGACCCTTGGTGACCCCAGGACCATGCGGTTTTCAAGGCAAGAGGTGAGCAGAGATGGTTTGCCATTGCCTTCCTCTGTACAGCAACCAAAGTCTTCTTGGTGGACTCCCGTCCAAGTACTAACTGTGGCCGACCCTACTTAGCTTCCAAAATCTGATGAGAGAGGCCTAGTCAGGCTGCTTTTTTATTATAATATACCGAAAATCTTGATAAGCAGAGCTTAATCACCTACAGAAAGGCAAGACTGGTGAGAGAGGGGAGGACTATGAGTACAAATCTCACCTTCCTCAGATCTCAGGACAGTCTTGCAAGGTGCCCCTGAGGGATAGCACTAGCAGCATGGTGAGTTCTCTTCTGGCTGACCATGGCTGTCTGGGTCTTAGGCAGTAGTCTTTCAAATCATGTACTACCTGATTGTTTTAACTGGTATGGCTGACAACTGGCTTGGAGAAAGCACACATTAACAAAGGCTTAATGTGTAGAAATGGGTAGTTGAAGCTTGGAGATAGATAACATCACCTGCTAAATAACATCCCATTAAGCTTCCCTCTGTTAAAGGGACAGATCATCATCATCATCCATTCATTCGATTCATGAATCGCCCTATCCCGGTTTACACCAGGCTCTGGGTGATGTACAGAAGGCAAAATAACACGAAACAAATACAGATGTAAAAATATCCGTATATAGTCAATAAAAATAAAACCAGAATAAAAGTTCTCAGATGGCGACTTATAATTTTCTGTTCCCATTCTGGGCTGCCCCCCATTTGGTGTGGGGGGGGGGAGAGGGAAACTTAAGCAAAATATAGAGAGAGGGGAGGGGGAAAGGGTGCCAGCCGGTGCAACCAACCATTGCTGCCCTCAACCAAAAGCCTGGTAGAACATCTCTGCCTTACAGGCCCTGCGGAATTGCACAGAGTCTTGCAGGGCCCTGGTGTCATTTGGCAGAGAGTTCCACCAGGTTGGGGCCAGGACTGAAAAGGCCCTGGTCCTGGTCAAGGACAGCCAGACATTCTTGGGGCCAGGGATCACCAGTAAGTTGTCATCAGTGGAGCGCAAGACTCTCCCAGGGACATAGTGGAGAAAGTGGTCCTGTAGATATGTTGGTCCCAGACCACTCAAGGCCTTAAAGGTCAATACCAAAACCTTGAACCTGACCCGGTACTCTACTGGAAGCCAGTGTAGCTGGCACAGCACTGGTTGAATAAGTGCCGTCCATGACGTTCCCGTCAGGACTTGCACTGCCACATTTTGAACCCGCCTCACAAATGCCCTGCTTGGCTACAAGGCACAGTACCACAAGCCTCTTCCATTGATCTGTCTTCTGTAATTATATCCCACAAGTCCATAACCCTGTTCATTTACTCATCCTGAACTGCTTTGTTGACATGGGTTGGATAAGTACAATAAAAAAGCCTGAGGAGGTAAAAACTATGTTGGGGTTGTCATGCTTTGTACGCATACCTTGTGGGGTGGGGCTCAATGGGGGAGCACAGGCAAACATACAGAAGACTCCAGGTTTAATCCTTGGCATCTCCAGTTATCAGGGTTGCCAACTGGCCGGAAGGAAAATGTCCTGTCCTTTCAACAGAAGTCTAATGTGTGGTAATGGGAAGCTGAGTCTTCACAGCACGGACCAGTCCTTTCCTTCAACCACATATTTTTGAAATGGAAGGCAGGCTTGATTGTTCGGACAAAAAAAAATCTGTTTGTTTTGTCAGGCTAGTATCTGGGAGAAACAGTTTCAAATTCCCACTTGTGCCATGGAAGTTCGCTGGGTGACCTTGGGCCAGTCACACCCTCTCAAGCTAACCTACCTCACAGGATTATTGCATGGATAAAATGGAGAAGACAACAATGTAAGCTGCTTTGGGTCCCCATTGGGGAGAAAGGTGGGGTACAAATTAAATAAATAAATACAGTGAAAACAATATCTTTATTGGAATCAATGCAATCACAAATTAGTGAGCAAACAGGAGAGGGACAAAGCTTGCTAGGCATGATGAACCGTTTTAAAAAGCAATGGTGTGGAAGTTTAGTGTAGATTTCATAGATGTCTGCAAAATGCCTTTTTATTATATCTGAAGACTTAGGAAGGGCTCACTAGAGCTCATGGCCAGTAACCTCTCTTTCTCTCTGGTTTAATACTCAGTCCGAATAAAAATTCTGGCAAACACTTTGTGATTTTTGAATGGCCCTAATCAAGTACTGTTTTACTATCTCTGCATGGAATTACTAATTGTGGACCAGCATAACGCCTTTTTTGTCATTATCTGTTTCTTTTAATTGAGAAAACCCCTCCATGCTTTCCTGCTAGTTCCCACAAACTACAAACAACCCATAGCCATTATGGAGAGATGATGATCCGATGGATGTGCTGGAGCCATGACGGTGGAAGAGCCTGCGGGTCATAAGACTCACTACCCTGAATCAGGCTCCATCCACCTACTCCCCTTCCTCTCCCTCCTTTTCACTCCCCCCCCCCTCACACGCCTACCTTAGTCAACAGGAGGTATTTCCTTTCTGTTTTCACTCTCAAGCAGTTCTCTTTCGCAGCAGGCCGGGCCCTGACAAGATGCTGCCGCGCCTGAGCCTCGCCTTTCCTTTGAACGTGGGGGAATGTTATTAATTGCCCGCCCTGGGGGGACGTTCTCGGTTGGAAACTATTCAGTCTCCCCGGGGTCCCTTTGTAGTGGGACCTGCGGCTGCTCCTGCCGGGAGCCAGGAGGTTGCAGTAACGGCTCCCACACCTACAGGTGTGTCTGACTCACTCCCCCCCCCCCATAGGGGCTCCTTTCATTTGAAAAATGCTCTCCCTTCAAGCGGAGTTTAGGCGGCTACAAAAAGTATCTGGGATGAAGGTCGGAAAGGGGGGCGGTATAGTTTCCTCTGAAGACAAGGCTTTCCTGTGTAATGCCCTGTTTAAGGCGCCTGTGTGTTATTGCCACGAGAAGGGAAAAAACTGGGAACTCTGATCCTATGTTTGTATTTCACCTTTCTGTCAGGTTTCAGACACCTTTTCAAAGTAGTTTCACGTCTTCAAAGGGGCCTTGTTGTGAGGTAGATTAGACGGGAGGGGGGGGGGAGATAGAATTCCATGACTGAGGCTTCTCACTAGATTTGAACCCTTTCCACTCTTCATAAGTTCACCACCACCTAACACTGTCTCTCACACAAAGTCAAGACTGACAAACAAAAGTGCTTCTTCACAAAACACATGATGGAATGGAACCCATGAGGGAATTCACTGCCACAAGATGTGGTGATGGTCCCATTCTGAGCTGGCCCTTGGCATATTCACTGAGGACATATTAGCTATGATCATTAACTGGAATTTCCATCCACGGAGGCCATGTCAAGTAGGGTTCCCAACTCTGGGCTGGGGAATTCCTGGAGATTTGGAGATGAAGCCTGGGAAGGGTGGGGTTTGGGGAGGGGAGGACCTCAGGAGGATGTAATGCCACAGAGTCCACCTTCCAAACAGCCCTTTTCTCTGGGGGAACTGATCTTTGTGGTCTGGAGATCAGTTGTAGTTGCGGGAATTCTTCAGACCCTACTTGGAGGTTGGCAGCCCTCTATACAGGGCCAGTCAGGAGGGCAGGAGGGTTGTTTTGTCTTTACTTCAAGCTCAAATGAGGCCTCAAATTTAGGCATTTGTTTACAGGGTTGGTGGGAAGGCATTTGATAATTTTTTCAACTCTCTTATTTTTTGGTGCCTGAAAAACTCAAAGTGGTTCAGATCTCTTTGGATCTCTGCGAGGGGCTGGCGGTATACGAGATGCATGGGACAAACATCGCCTTCATGCTTTACCTGTGCTACCATAGGCCTCTGGACAAAGATTCCATCTGAGGCTTTACTTTCACTATCCAACCCATGTCTTATATAAAAGCAAACCAGGGGACTTCCTGTCAGGATGAATAGTGTAATTCATAATAACAGTGGGACTCTATTCCATTCTGTTCTATCTCTGGTTCATTCCGTTCCTCACATATTTATTTTATTTATTTAAAACATTTATTTGTTTGTTTATTTATGCTACTCTTCCATCTACTCAGGGTCCCACAAGGCAGGAACATAAAAAATTAGAACATTTAAGCAATTAAAATACAGTTAAAATATAAAATGCAATTAAAAACACATAAACAGCAATAGAAGGAAAGCCAAAAACTGTTATGGGGGTTTGCCAGATGAAACAAAAATGTCTTCACCTGCTGGGCAAAAGAAATGGATAGAGGGTGACAGATCAAATGGTGCAATCCATTCTATCACCTCATTCTCTTGCATATGTTAATCAGGCTTTGATGAGACTTCTAGGTTATACTAGGATAGTCACAATCCTTCTGCTTCATAAAATATGAGAGGAGAGGACTATCTACCCTGAACTCCTTGGAGAAAGGGTTATATATATATATATTTTTTTCTTGGCCAGTTCACACCCTGTGGTGGTTCTTTAGATCTGTATGTTTATTGGCCAATGTCTTCTCTAAAACTCAAAGTATAACATCTGCAAACATTCCTCAAAGTCATCAACATGCTTAACTATAACAAACTATAGCAAGGTGGGCTCTTTTCTTCCGCCATGATAATATCCATCTTGATTTATTTACATACATCCAGACCAGAACAAAACACTCTGATATTTTTCCATTTAACAACACTGTCCTCTCTGTTCCTTCCACTTTTCCTTACCTCCAAAGTATCAAAAACACACCATTAAGTTTTCCTATCACATACTTGCTTATTACTTTTGATACAGTGCTGCAATGCTGACTCCACTTAGCCAAACATACTGGCCTCTATTAATAAGAAATGATTTTCCTTCAAATATCCTTTACATTCTTCCAGCCATTGCTTACAAAAAAGGGGGAGGGGTCAGTTTGTTGGTGTGTTGTTGACATTGTTAACTTGAACTGGCTGTAGGGTTGCCACTTGCAATGCTTCCTCTAAGCGGCAGAGTCTTGTGAGCAAAAATTCTATTTTGTGAGCGACTGGCATAAATTAGTTTGCTCTGGAACTATTCTTCCTGAGCTAAGACAAAAATGCGTGAGCCGGAGGCTAAAAAACTGTGAGCTAGCTCACACTAACTCAGCTTAGCAGGAACACAGGTTGTCAGGTCCCCTCTGGCCACCGTTGGGGGGGTAGGGTTACCAGATCCAGGTGGGAGAGTCTGAGGATATTTGGGAATGGAGCCTGTGGAGGATAGGGACCTCAGTGGGATACAATGCCATAAAGTCCACCCTCCAAAGCATCCATTTTCTCCAGGGAAACTGATCTCTCTGGTCTGGAAATGAGCTGTAATTCTGGGGGATCTAGCTGCTCCAAAGCTGCACATATGAGATTATGTGTTCATTAAATATGCACATTCAGTGTGCAGTATAAAGGAGATCATTAAGGAAATTAAATAGGTAGGTGGGTAGGTAGATTTCTTCACCCTGTATGCAGAAGGTTCCAGGTTCAGTCCCTGGGATTATCAGTTAAATGATCTAATTAGGATCAAACCAGATATCACATCAGGAGATCTGTGAACAAGACCTGTATGTGTCTCTCAGTGGGACAACTAGTAACTGGGGTTCTGGCTGAGGTCAGGAAATTGAGGAAGGTGTTAAGCCCTGTGGCCCATATTAGGAGCCCCAGCAATGGTTCTTTTTTAAATTTTTATTTTATTTTTTAACAACAAATAGAGATACAATGTTACCATAAAAATTACATAGAATACAAAACTATTACAATAAAACCATTCATAATGCCTCTAACAAAACCACAACAAATCTGAAGTAATAATCCCTAAAATCAACAATAAAATATTAACTGTCTATAAAACAAAATCAAAGAAATAATATGTCTTTAGGATAAGAGAAATAAAAAATTGTTTCATTATTTGCGATAAATTCAACTAATCAACCTGGGATTGCTGGTCTAACGTTTTTTTCCATGACAAATGTATTCCATATGTTTAAAAACTAATCTGATATTGAAGGTTTGTTACTCTTCCATGACCCTGCAATGACCAAATGAGCTGCTGCACATAATATCACAATCAAGTCACACTGCATTAATAGTATCTTTAAGTTATTCCAAAGATTCAACAATATTATTTCCAGCCTGAGGATAATTAGTAGTATTATACATTTGATACTGCACACTTTGCCAAAAAGATTGTACATATCTACATGACTATCAAGTGTGAAAATAAGAAGCACGATCTCCACATTGTTTCCAGCAATTAGAATGCTGCATAGGATTCATTTGATGGACCTGTACTGGAGTTAAGTACCATTTTGTGAGTGTTGTGAATGCTTAAGTCCTGATATTAACAGACCTGGACGTGAGAGTATTAAATTTCCAGACTTTCAGCCACTGGTCAGAAAAGAATGTAACACCAAGGTCTCTGTGCCAGGATTTAATATACGATGGTGGCTTGTTATTAGAGACATTCAAAAGAATTGTATATATTTTTGAAATTAATCCTTTATCACTATGCAGAGACATTTTCAATAATTTTTCAAAGTCTGTTAATGGTCTAAGTAGTTGATTGCCCAATCAAACTTCTAAATTGAAAATATTGAAACCAGGGAATCTGTATGTGACATCTAGCTTGACTTTCAGGTAGCAGATGTTGGCTGGGGAAAGAACCAGGTAGGAGTGGGATTCTGAACCCACCTGTGGTTTCCCCCCCATTTGAAACCTTCTCCTCTCCGAAGACTGGAAGTAAATCCTTCTGGAAGAAAAGTGGCTGGGGAAGGCAGGTCCTACTGAATGATGCAAGGGGGGGGGATTTGGCAGTCTCTTCCCACTTACTGCTTCTCCACTTCCAGTCTCCCCTGTCTGGTTTTTGTTTGGCATGGCCTGCATTTGAACACAAAGATCACAAGGCCATCATATCTAGCGAGGCTTTAATGCTGAATCTGTATCATCTTGGGGATGCAGTTCAGTAAGCATGTTAGGGAGCCACTTGTGGGATGTACCACTGTTTCCTGCTGGGTTGTTTCCTGGTCAGCTGAAAGCAATGAGCTTGGAATTGTCCTGAGTTTCACACTGTCTCCAGCCCACTCACTTTGAAATAGGTATTTATGTTTGAATGATAGAGCCAATTGCTTGTTTAACTTTATGAAAAAGAGGTAGGAAAGACTAAACATTTCAAACTGAAACCAGTTTGGAAACATGAAACTATTCTTTTTAGCTGCTCCTTGAACCCCTAAGCAGGTGCATCTGGGAAAGCCGTGTGCATGATAGAGCCTTATAAGCTGCTTTCTGGCCCTCCCCATTCACCCTTTGGCATCCCAAGACCTGCCAGAATAAAGAACTTTTCAAAGCAAGTCTTAAATTCCTGTAGTCACTAGTTAGAGCTCCTCCCATGCAGATATAAGGGCATGAGCTCAGTCCTTGCCGTGCCCTGGGCAGATGCATATGTTTCTTCTCCATAAAGGGGAAGGCACTAGGGAGCTGCCGGACATGGCTTGTGCATGAGCTAAGCAAAGAACTTATCAGAAAGCCATTCTCAGTTGCAGGAGAGGCACTGACCACCTTGGTCTTCCCAGGTTGCTTCTGCAAGGTGATGATTCTGTGTGCAGCTGTCATTGCCACAGCAAATGCAAAAGCATTCACAGTGTCAACCTGAACATCCATGTGATGGTTTTCCATACACTTTCTCCTCCCATGCCACCAAAGGGCTTCTGTGGACTTTTTAAAAAAAGGTAATTGCTATGTAATTGTAGTGATACTATCCACATGCCATGCCAATACACTTTGAATGCATAGCACAAGTAAACCTGAAGCCGGGGGGGGGGGGGGGACCTGAACAGTGGATGATTGGGGGTGGGACATCTTGTGAATCCTCAAAAAACCCTCTGCTGCTGTTTGGGTACTAAGCCACAGCAAAACTTCCATGTGGAAGCAATCCAAATCTGGACTTCTTCATTCCTTTTGTTGCCTCTGTCAACCTCTGGCCTTTGGGTACAAATGCTAACTCCTGAGAGACTGGATGCATTTATTTTCTACTGAACAAAAATATAAAGTGATGACAGCTTGGTGACAGGCTGTCTTTCATTTAGGAACATTTAGGCCCAGCAACATATATTGCCCTGAACTGGATGGCCAAGAACAGACAGATCTTGTCAGATCTTGGAAGCTAAACAGGGTCAGCCCTGGTTAGTATTTGGATGAGAGACCACCAAGGAAGTCCAGGGTTGCCATGCAGAGGCACGCAATGGCAAAACCACCTCTGTTAGTCTCTTGCCTTGAAGACCCCATGGGTTCAATTGCAACTTGGCATTACTTTCTACCAGGATGGCTTTATCTACCATAGTTTTCCCATTATTATTATTGTTGTTGTTATTGTTGTTACTACTACTACTACTACTACAATAGTTGTTTATATAAATTAAAACAGATCAATTAAGCAATATGAGGCTGGACCTTGGAAGGGGGGCGGGAAGGTTTTTTTTTTTTAACAGTAAGAGTAGTTCAGCGATTGAATTGGCTGCCTTGGGAGGCCTTTAAGCAGCAGCTGGACAAACACTTGTCAGGGATGCTCTAGGCTGGTCCTGCATTGTGCAGGGGGTGGGACTAGATGGCCTGTATGGCCCCTTCCAGCCCTATGGTTCTATAAGACAGAAACAAGCACCCAGTTTGACTCCGCCTGGTACTTCTTTTTAATCATTCTTTTCAAACCACTTTACTGCAACTTGCCTGTGAAAATGAATGCGTGCCTCTGAATAGATGCAGAATGCTTGTTCCTTACCACCGAATAGCCCAGGGGCAAACAAAGTTTTAGCCCAAGTGCTAAAAAAATGCAGGGTTTGCCTGTGAAGATGCCAGTGTGCTGGCAAGCAATAGGGCAGGAGAATGAGGGATGGCCAGTCGCACTGGGATGAACTGGGCCCCAGTGGTGCTACCAGCCCCTCAGGGCTCACCTCCTGCCAAGCTAGGGCTGCCACCTCCATGAGATTGGGGGGGGGCAGAATTTGGGGAGGGGAGGCAGCTCATAAGGGAAGTGGTGCCACACAGGCCACCCTCTAAAGTGTCCATCTTCTACAGGGGAACTGATCTCTGTGGTCTGGAGATCAGTTGTAACTGTGGCAGATTTCCAGGCCCCACCTGGTTGCTTGGGAACAACAGCAGCCTTTTGGACTGAGCAAAATGGTCCGGTTGCTGCTGCTTGGCACTCATGCCAGAGGTTGTCTACCCATGGAATAGCCTCTGTCAAACTCCTGTGTTCATTTCCCTCCAAAGCAGGGATTAGGGCTAAAGGGTTAAAAGGGACATGATGCTCAAAGAAGTTGTTTCCGCTGAGCTTCACTTTACAGAAAAAAAGAAGGGCTACTTTGTAAAGAACCAAAGGGTTGAGCGGGCATGATATCTGTTATGTATTGAGATGTATATAACTGCCTTGTGAACTGTGCCATTGAGATGCCATGTTAAGCTTCGCCCTGGGCTAGGATCCTAATGTAACCAATAGGAGCCCTAGCCCAGAATATGTTTGCCAATCACCGTGCAGAGCGGGATCGCTTGTGATTGGTCCTTATTGCTTCAACCTCATAGGTTGCTTATTGTACAGTGGGTGTGGCTACATTAGCCGGGAATGTTTAAATATAGAGCAGCCAGTGTATGTGTTGGTTCGAATGATGGGTCCTGGCTGGCGATCATTGTACCGTGTTCGGAGAAGTAACAGAGCTGAAGAATAAACCGCATTCTTGCTGAATCACTCTCCGACTTCTTTGTTAAGCGCACGACTTAACAATTGGCGACGACGGTGGGATTCTAGTGCGGGTAGGCAGCCCCGCTAGAGCAGACCCCATGTCGGACAACGAGGAAATCGCCGAGGCCGGCCAGCCACAGGCTCCACCCGCTCTGGTGGCCCCGCCTGTGCGCATAACGATGGCCGCGAGCAGCCAGAAGTTCGAATGCTTCGACCCGACTACTGAAGACTGGGACTCTTACCTCACAAGGTTTGAGTTCCATCTGGAGGCGAATGACATCACGACGGAGGAGAAGAAGAGGGCGACTCTACTCAGCTCGTGTGGAAAGAGCGTTTTTGACATCGCCCGGTCACTGGTGGCACCAGATGACCTCAAAACCGTATCCTTTGAAAGCTTGACAGACAAGCTGAAATCACATTTCTCTCCACAGCCGTCGGAAATCGCCTGCAGGCACGCTTTTTACAAGCGGGGCCAGAACGCAAATGAGTCCATAGCTGAGTACGTTGCAGCTCTTCGCAAGGCAGCACGGCCTTGCAACTTCGCGAATGTGGAGGAGGCCCTCCGAGATCGCCTCGTTTGTGGTCTGAGAGACGAGCGACTGCAGCAACGCTTGTTCGCAAGAACTACACTAACGTGGGCCATCGCCTATGCCGAGGCTGTCGCCGCGGAAGCTGCTGACAGGTCAACCAGGGAAGTGAGACAACGGGTCGCCACAGCTGATCAACGCGTCCACCAGCAGAGGGCTAACGACGCAAGCAGCGACTCCGATGATGACGTCTGCAAAGTGAAGGCGGGAACGTCCAAGCGGACCCAACGGAAGCCTGCCGAGTGTACAGCATGCGACGGTTGCGGCGGGAAACATCGGCGCGAGCGTTGCTGGGCGAGAGACCTCGACTGCCGGAAGTGCGGAAAGCGGGGGCATGTTGCCCGGGTATGCAGAGCCGCAAACAAGTCTTCACCAGCTTCATCTCCCCGCCGGCACCAACGTCCCCGAGCCGCACCGAAAGAAGACACCCGCCAGATGACAGGGAGCCTGTCGTCAGAAGCCACAGCCACCGTCCTAAGCACCGAGAGCCGACAAAAGATCCACGTCGTTCTCCATCTCGACGGCGCACCGTGTGAGATGGAAGTGGATTCCGGGTCGGCGGTAACCGTTTTGTCTACGCAGACGTGGCACAAGCTGTTCCCAACACGAAGTCGGCGGAGGTTGCGAGCTGCGGACATCCGATTGTCCGATTTTCAGGGAAATCGAATCCCTCTGGCGGGGAGGGATACGTTCACAGTTAATTTCAAAGGGAAAGGTGCTGTGCTTTCATGTTTGATCGCTGAGGGAAACCGTACCAACCTGCTCGGGTTGGACTGGTTTGAGCCTCTGGGTATTGCTGTTGTGGGAGTTAATAACGTTGTGGAAAATAAATGGGCTGTATTATATGCTGAATTTCCTGAAGTGTTTGGGGGCGGATTGGGAAAGTATAATGGTCCCCCAGTGTCTTTTGAGTTGGATCCTGCTATACGCCCTATACGCCTAAAATACAGGAAAGTGCCCATTCCGTTCAAGGCAAAGATCGAGGCTGAACTCGATAAGCTACTTGAACAAGGGGTGTTGGAACCAGTTCCTTGTAGTAAATGGGAAACCCCCATTGTTACTCCAATTAAACCCGATGGGTCAATACGAATTTGCGCTGACTACAAGTGCACGATTAACAAAGCCTTGCAGCAGCATTCGTACCCTGTACCAGTCATTAGCCACGTACTGGCATCACTGGGAGGAGGGAAGGTATTCGCCAAACTCGACCTGGCCCAAGCGTACCAACAACTCCCCGTGACCAAAGAGGCGGCTGACGCCCAGACCATCGTAACGCATAGGGGGGCGTTTAGAGTAAATCGACTCCAATTCGGAGTGAATGTTGCGCCGGGGATTTTTCAGAGCCTCATGGAGGGGTTGTTGAGGGGGGTGCCGGGCACGGTGCCCTATTTTGACGATGTCTTAATAGCGGGCAAATCTGATGACGAGCTGCTGTGCCGAGTGCGGGAGGTGCTCAAACGTTTTTCTGATGCGGGCCTGAAGGTAAAAAAGTCGAAGTGCCTGGTGGGAGTCCCGAGTGTGGAGTTCTTGGGGTTCCGGGTGGATGAGTTTGGGGTCCATCCTACTAACGATAAGGTCTCCGCAATCCAGAATGCCCCACGGCCACAAGGGAAGAAGGAGTTACAGTCCTTCCTAGGACTCCTTAATTTTTATCACGCCTTCTTGCCCCACAAGGCGTCGATTGCGGCCCCATTGCACAACCTGCTGCATAAAGACACAAAATGGAGGTGGGGTCCAGAGCATGAGCGGGCATTCGATGGGGTGAAAAAATTGTTGTCGTCTGATGCAGTGTTAACACATTATGATGAGGACAAACTGCTTGTGTTAGCTGCTGATGCGTCCCCATTTGGGGTGGGAGCTGTGCTGAGCCACGTAATGCCCGACGGGCGGGAAGCCCCTATCGCCTTTTATTCCAAGTCGCTAACAGCAGCGGAAAGAAACTACGCGCAGATTGACAAAGAGGCTTTGGCGCTAGTTTCCGCTGTTAAGAAGTTTCATGACTTTTTGTTTGGACGGAGATTCATACTGGTGACAGACCACAAGCCCCTGCTAGGGATTTTTGCCCAGGACCGGCAACTCCCTGATGTTATGTCCGCACGCATGTTGCGGTGGGCTTTGTTCCTCTCAGCCTACGAGTTCGACCTGGAGCACAGGCCGGGTAAGGCCATTGGACACGCTGATGCGCTCAGCCGCTGCCCTCTGCCCGGCCAGGACTTGGACCCTGCTCCTACTTGCTCCATTCTAGCTATCGAGGAACTGCCGGAGGCACCTGTGTCTGCTAAGGACATTGCTGCTGCGACAGCAAAAGACTCTGTGCTCAGTCGTGTTATTAACTGGGTGTGGAGGGGGTGGCCGGCAGGAACGTTGGAGCCGGAGTTCAAACCGTACAAAACGCGGGAAAGCGAAATGTCGGTATCAAAGGGCTGTTTGCTGTGGGGGAACAGAGTGATTGTACCGCAACGCTGGCGCGAAAAAGTGCTGAAATCACTACACGAGGGCCATCCCGGCATGGTGCATATGAAGGCTCTGGCCCGGGGATATGTATGGTGGCCTGGGATGGATGCTGACATTGAAGAGTGGGTACGGGGGTGTACGCCATGCCAGCAGGCGAGACCCGAACCGCCAACCGCCTTCCCACAGAAATGGGAATCGGCGGGAAAGCCTTGGTCGAGGCTGCACATAGATTTGGCGGGCCCAGTACAGGGTCAAATGTTTTTGATTGTGGTGGACTCTTTTTCGAAATGGTTGGAAGTGGCGCCAATGTCTACCACCACTTCCACTGCTGTTATAAATGTGTTGCGCCGCTTAATTGCCACGCATGGGTTGCCTGATGTCCTGGTAAGCGATAACGGCGCTCAGTTCGTGTCGCAAGAGTTTGCTCAATTCCTGGCTAACAATGGCATCAGGCAAATTACGTCTGCCCCGTTCCACCCAGCATCGAACGGGCAGGCAGAGCGAATGGTCCGCACGACCAAGGATGCGCTTGCCAAGCTAACATCCGGGGATTGGGGAGTGAAACTAGCGTCATTCCTTCTACGGCAACACGTAACGCCGTGCTCTGCCACAGGCCGCAGCCCGGCCGAACTATTGATGGGGCGACGCCTAGCGTCTTTGCTGGATAGGCTGCATCCAGACCTCAACGACTTGAGGCCCCAGCAGCAGAGTGTTCCCAATAAGGTCCGCACATACGAGTGCGGAGATACTGTGTTCGCCAAGAACTATGCTGGGGGACATTCGTGGCTTCCAGCCACTGTAACTGAGGTAGTGGGTTCCCGCATGTATGTAGTCCAGCTTGCGGACGGGCGCAAATGGAGGCGACATGTGGACCAGTTGAGGCAGCGGTGGGCGACTGGCCGCCCCACCTCGCAACCTGCCGAGCTACCTGATTCCGAGGACCTTCCACAACCTCTTCCGGAGGTGAGTTCTGATGTGCCCGAGGGCCCCAGTACTGTCCGCGAGCCAGGGCAGACCCCTACTCAAAGACCCATTGCTAGTGATGGAAGTGCTCCTGACTCTGAGGTCCCAGAGTCGTACAATACTCCCCAGAATGGAAGGTGCCCTGAACCTGTACAACTACGCAGGTCTCAGAGATCGCGCAGAGCGCCAATGTACCTAAGCGATTATGATTGTACATAGTGTTTTTGCTTAGGGGGGAGGGATTTGTTATGTATTGAGATGTATATAACTGCCTTGTGAACTGTGCCATTGAGATGCCATGTTAAGCTTCACCCTGGGCTAGGATCCTAATGTAACCAATAGGAGCCCTAGCCCAGAATATGTTTGCCAATCACCGTGCAGAGCGGGATCGCTTGTGATTGGTCCTTATTGCTTCAACCTCATAGGTTGCTTATTGTACAGTGGGTGTGGCTACATTAGCCGGGAATGTTTAAATATAGAGCAGCCAGTGTATGTGTTGGTTCGAATGATGGGTCCTGGCTGGCGATCGTTGTACCGTGTTCGGAGAAGTAACAGAGCTGAAGAATAAACCGCATTCTTGCTGAATCACTCTCCGACTTCTTTGTTAAGCGCACGACTTAACAATATCCCGGCTGTCTTAAACCCTCACCACCTCTCTCACTACCAAAAAAAGGAACTGAAATAAATCTGAGCCAAGGATAATCCCTTAGTTCAGTGCCAAGACTGCAAACCAGTGAAGTAGGTACTCAGTGTGACACAGGATGCTGAATTAGATGGTCTGATCTAGCAGGACTGTTCTTATGTGTAGAATATTTTTCCTTTGCTGAACAGTAACCACCACATGTATCTACCTGGTATTATGGAATGAGTTTCTAGACTGGAGGGAGTGCTTACAAGCAGTGTTCCCTCTAAGCTGAGTTAGTGTGAGCTAGCTCACAGTTTTTTAGCCTCTGGCTCACACATTTTTGTCTTAGCTCAGGAAGGATGGCTCCAGAGCAAACTAATTTATGCAGTAGCCAAATCACTCACTCACAACTTTAGTGCCAGTAGCTCACAAAGCAGAATTTTTGCTCACAAGACTCCACAGCTTAGAGGGAACATTGCTTACAAGCCGGTGTAACTCTGGAATCTTGTCATTTTAGTACTTAAATCATTGGTTGCATAAGAACATAAGTGCCCTACTGGATCAGTGGCCCACTTAGTCCATCATCCTATCTCACAGTGGTCAACCAACTGCTGTGAACGGTCAGCAAACAGATCACAGAGACCAAGGCTGCCCCCTGGTTTTTTATTCTAGCACTGGTGTTCTGAGTTTTATTGCTTTTGAATGTGGAGGTACTCTTTAATTATAATGGCTAGTAGCCATTGATGGACCTCTCATCCATGAGGCTATCTAATCTCGGTGTAAAGCCATCTGTCCTAGTAGTCATTATTACATGTACTGGCTGTGAGTTCAACAATTAATAGCCATTCCCCCCCCCACACACACAGTTTTGAATCTTAATCTTCATACCGTTTCAGGCTTTTATGCCCTGCAGTTATCTCTTGAAGGAAGAATATAGGTGGATGAGTTAAATAAAAAAGAGCTCACTGTATAATGATAAGGAAACAACTTTTTCAAGGATTACTAGTGGTATACCATATTCCAATTTGTTAGCTTCACAAAAGGTGTATTTTTATATATTTGGTGTTTTAAGTTTGTAAACTTTGTGGCTTCATAGCACTTCACTCATTTTGAAGAATGTAAAAATTAAAAAATCACTAGGAAAACATGAGATAAAGTTCCCAAGGAAACCATACAGCACTGTACAGACTGAATGATATGATCCAGTACCACATTAATCTCTGGTCCTGCCCCTATCCTCCTGATTAAAGAGAACTTGAATTTTTCTTAGGCACTCCATTAATTATGGAATTCAGAATCAGATTTTCCACTTCTGCATTATTGTCTGTTCTGCAGTTGTTCAGGCCTCTCCGCTATCTACTACATCATTGGATGAAACATTATTACTTCCACTGATGATTTTGCAAACACATATTTATGAATGTAAAAATTGTTCAGTCAGATAATGCAACATTCGATGATATAACTTTTCAGTGTTGGATGGAATACCTGTGAGTGATAGGGATGAGATCAAATTTCCAAAACTGCCAGTCTGGATTTAAATATCCCGTTGAATTTTGTTTCTCCCTTAAAGGAAATTACCCTAAGTCTTTATTTTCACACCAGTTTCTCTTTCCTGACAGCAGATTTTTCTGGATAATTTTTTATTTCAATATTTTGTGACAATTGTGTATTTTTGTGTATTAAAAATAATCAACTGCCATATAAATAAGGAAAACCAAAACTAATGATAACAACAACATACACAATCAAAAAGAAATTAACATGGCTGTACCAGCCCATCCTTAGTGGTTATCTTAAAAACTCAGTTGGGCACTGGTCACTTAAAGCCTGATTAACAATACAATCCTAAGTGGAGTTATACCCTTTTAAGTCCATTGAAATCAATGGGCTTTGAAGGGTGTAATTCTGTTTTGGGCTGCAATGTAAGTAAGTTCAAGCATACTGGACTTTTATTTTTAGTGTTTCAAGCTGATTTATGATACCCCCTTAGTGCCCCCCCCCACATTTCTGGCTACAAGCCTGCACAGATTTAAGGGCATGCACCTGAGCTCATCTATGTATACTTACTTGGGTGTAAATTTCACTGAAGTCAGTGGGGCTTACTCAGGGCTTTTTTGGTAGAAAAAGGCCAGCAGGAACTCATTAGCATAATAGGCCACACCTGACAGCAGAAACTCATTAGCATATTAGGCCACACCCAGACAGCACACCTCATTAGCATATTATGCCACACCCCCATGCCTTCCCTTGGCCTGCCCAGGCACCCTGCGGCTGTGGGAGGCCTGGGCAAGCTGGCCCTTGGAGGGGAGGGGAGGCACGGGGAGTCATTTAAATGCCTCCCCGATCCTTCCAGCCCCCCGCCCCCACCTCGGATTCGCCTGGGGGGGTCACTCTCAAAGCCTTCCCTCTGTAGCCACACATGTGCAGAGGTTTTGGCTGTAGGCGTGGGCATGGCGAACTCGGAAGCCAGCCGGAACTCCGTTCCTGTGCGTTCCTGCCCAAAAATAGCCCTGGGCTTACTTCCCAATAGAAAAATGTATGGAGCCAAGCTGAACATCTGTTGCTAAGAAGGCAGTGGCAGTGGCAAGAGAGGAGGAAATGTGGAGTATAACATCTACATCTTAGCAATGGCTTGGAGATCCTTTGGCCAATTAAAAAAAAATTAGAGCAGGTATGCTCACCTTGTCTCATGCTTTTGTGTTCATGTGACTAGATATTTTTAATGGGAGAGCAGAACCCAATGTTGCCTTCTTGCCTTTGAGAAAAGGGCCTCAGGAAGCATTGCACAGGGCAAAAATAAAATGTAGTATGGGAATGATTTAAGTAACTGTCCAGAGAAGTCCTTAATGACACTTGCAGGAGGTTTGCTCCATTTTCAGCTGGGCTAAGTGAAGCTTGCATCATAGCAATGTCTGCTATAGGAATTCTTAACCTTTACTCCTCTCACTGCATTGCCTTTGGCGATCTGAACAGCTCCCTCAAATGGCCCCACCCTTTCCCTCTTGCTTCCTCTTGTGCCGGGAAATGCCTCTCAGGCCACCTGTGTGATGCCACCTCTTATTTCAGTTCCCTCCTCAAAGCCTACCTTTCTCATTAAACTTTTGGCAAAAGCCACTGGCACTAAGCCTTAATGTACTTCCCTAGTTTATTCTGGCCTCCACCTCCCGCCCCTTCCTTTGCTGTCTCCTTTGAGTCAAATCGGTCAGAGACTTGTCTTCCTGTTCTTGGTAAAATGCAATACACAACAGTGATGTTAGACAGATAAATGCATTAATGCGTTGTAAATAGACACAGCTGCCCTGGGACAAAATGCAAAGTGACACATCTGAGATGTCATCACCAGCCTCGTACCCTATTGGGCCAGCTGTTCAGTAAGATGTCTCACTGACAACTTTAGCACAGTTCGGCCCAGTTTCATTGTAACACAATTTGTGTGATTTTTTGTTTCTGCTTACATGATGGTTTGGTACAGCCTTGGATCTTTCTGATTGCTAATTGCAAAGCTGGGTGAGTACATGATTCACTACACTGGAAACCACTTTTGCTTTAGCAATAGAATGGCACTGCTTGCAATTGATCCTTCAGGACATGGTTGTTGAAGGGAATTTCACAACACTTTGGCTGGGAGCTCTAATAACAACCCACATAGGAATGTGCACATAGGCGTAGAGTTCAGGGGGGCGCAGGGGCGGGGGCTACCTCCGAAATTTTCCGGGGGAGTCTCAGCCTCCCCCGGGGCTTGTGATGCTTGCAAAAACAAAACCCATCCCTCTTCCCGGTTTGAAAGCGGAAGGTTTTTTTAAACTTTTTTTAACAACTTTTTTTTTGCCAGTTTGGGGGCGGTCGCCCTGGCTGTGCTCGTCCAGCCAGCTCAGCACCTCCTCCTCCTCCTGGTCCCCTCTGTCGGCTCGGCGGGGGGGGGAGGGAGGGAGAGTGAGAGAGCGCCAGGGGGCTGCTGCCGCAGAGGATGCCGGACCTTGTAATCCCCGCGCTTTGCTGGGGGCGGGGACTGAGCAGCCTGCCGGGAGAGTTTGGCCTCGGTTCCCACGTGCAGCAGCTGGGTGTGCCTGGCGAGGAGAGGGCGGGCTCCGC
>NW_015174860.1:28375-49776 GCF_001447785.1 Gekko japonicus
TTCCAGGTGTTGTAATGTAATACTCAGTTTCTCAAACAAGTGTATGCCTGCCTGTTGGTCCACTTAGGAATCTTGATCCTGGTTGTGTGGTGGTTTGGTGTAGTCGTTTGATGTAGTGGTTAAGTGTGCGGACTCTAATCTGGGAGAACCGGGTTTGATTCCCCACTCCTCCCCTTGCACCTGCTGATGTGACCTTGGGTCAGTCACAAGCTCTGGCACAGCTGTCCTTGAAAAAGAGTAATTTGTGTCAGTGTTCTCTCAGCCCCACCCACCTCACAGGGTGTCTGTTGTGGGGAGGGGAAGGGGAAGGAGTTTGTAAGCCGCTCTGAGACTCCCTTGGGTAGTGAAGGGCGGGGTATAAATCCTATCTTTTCTTCTTCTTCTTGTGTGGTGGGCTAGTTGTGGCAAATGGTAGGGAAGCTCAGTATTTCTGTATAAAGTTGTAGGGGCTTTATTGCAATGTGGTATGGCCTGATATTATGTTCTTATTCCAGTGTGGGGTTTGTGGGGGGCTTTCTAAGTTTCTAAGCAGTGTTCTAAGAAGGCAACTGTTCCTGGGGTTAGCCCAGCCCAGGGACATTGCTAGGGCGGTTCCCAGGCCTCCCTAAATTTCTGGGGAGCCCATCCCTAAACCCCACATGGGTCCACCTCCATAGATAGTAACCATGCCTGTGATATCACTAGCTCCTCCCTATGATGTCATTGGGTCCCCGTTCTTTTAATGACTTAGCAATGCCTCTGGCCCAGCCCCAGCCCC
Organism: Gekko japonicus; assembly: GCF_001447785.1. Taxonomy (NCBI): domain Eukaryota; kingdom Metazoa; phylum Chordata; class Lepidosauria; order Squamata; family Gekkonidae; genus Gekko; species Gekko japonicus. The sequence goes on from NW_015174860.1 coordinate 29,133, forward strand.
CCCCGGAAAATTGGAAAGTCTACGCCCTTGAATGTGCATGCGATGTAGAAAGGGTGATGTCATATCGTTCCAATGCCACTTTCACTGAAGTGAAGTACCAGCCTTTTACACAAGGGCTGGTTTGTCAATCCTTGTGGAAACTCAGGTCCTGGGCACCCAGTAAGTTTACTTGAATAAAGAGCATGACTTCCTGGCCAAAATGCAAAGACTCCTCCAACATTCTCTCACACACACACACACACACACACACACACACACACACACACACTATTGTGTACCTTGTTATCAAGAGAGTAGTCATTTATGAGACTGGCTAGTGATCGGAAAAACACCCTGAAGGAGGTGAATTCATTGGCCGACTTAGAGCATCACAAAGGTCATTTTCCATGTTATCATGAAAATGAAAAAGTACAAAATGCCCCCAAACGGCACATTATCGGCAAGTGAATTGCAAGGCTCTGCTGATAATTTACATCTATTCTAAGGAATAATCAGTTTTTCCTGCTCAGTTTCTTATTCTTAATAGTAACTAAAGCTGTAGTGTCAGGCAGATTTGATGCAGTCTGTGACTGGGTAAGTTCTTGTCAGTCTTCCTGCAAAACAGGAGCTTGAAAGTTATCATGTCAGACAATTTTTAAAGCCTCTCCCTCTATTGCTCTCTAAAATGAATTGAACAACTGTCTTGAAGGAGATTTCAGCTTTGGAAATATCTCAGGATCCACAAAGTAGGCATTTCTTCCCCCTCATCTTAGCTTGCTGTCTATACATTTGAGGCTTTATGGAGCTATAGTTCCTTTCTGCCTGATAAGGAATTCTATGGAACTCAAATGCTTGCATACTTCTGTATCTGCCCAAGCTGATTCAATGAACAGCATTTCATTTGTTCTCCATCTTTAACTCAAATGAAAACCAAGAGCAGTTCTGAAAGAAAAGAAGAGTGGTGGTGTTGGAGGGTGCTGTCTAGTTGCAGCCAACTTATGGCAACCCCATAAGGTTTTCAAGGCAAGAGACTAACAGAGGTGGTTTGCCATTGCCTTCCTCTGTATAACAACCCTGGACTTCCTTGTTAGTGTCTCATCTAAGTACTAACCAGGGCTGACCTTACTTAGCTTCCAAGACCTGGCAAAATCAGGCTAGCCTGGGCCATCCAGTGCAGGGTGAAAGAAACAGCAGGCCAGAGAATGAGATTTGGGAGGGGTTGTGGCTCAGTGGCTCTGCTTTGCATGCAGAAGGCCCCAGGTTCAATCCCCGGCATCTCCACTTAAAAAGGACCAGACAGTAGGGGATGTGACAGACCTCTGCCTGAGATCCTGGAGAGCCATTGCCAGTTTGAGTAGATAATACTGACCTTGATGGATTGATGGTCTGATTTAGTATAAGGCAGCTCAGGAGTCGTTTCGTAGAAAAAGAGCTAGGGGAACTCATTAGCATAACTCATTAGCATATGCCACACCCCCTGACATCACCGGAAGTGTGTCATAAGGCCACACACCCCTGACATCACCGGAAGTGTGTCATAAGGCCACACACCCCGCCCCCAACGGTCCCGGCCGCCGCCACCGGCCTTGCAGCTCCACTGCCGAGCCCCATGAGGGGCCCGGCGGTGGACCTGCAAGGCCGGCAGGAGTGCAAGGAAGCCCCGCAAAGGCCCTCCCTGGCCCCAGGCAGGCAGGGGTGGGGAGAGGCAGGGAGGAAGCAACTTATCCTCCCTCTTCTCCTGCCTCCTCCTGGCTGAATGAGGGCCGGAAGCGGGGCGGCCGGAAGCAGGGGGCGGGGCTTCGTCATGTGCCCCCCCGTACCTCACTGGGGGGAACTGCGATCCCCCGTGATCCCCCCCGAAATGACCTCTGAGGCAGCTACATTTTGTTGGGAGTAACATACCCTGGAGCTCCATGACTATCTTAACTTTGGGTTCAGTACTACAGTGTTAAAGGTCAAGCATTGCCAATGCTACCATTTGAATATGATCTAAAAGTGTGATCCTACACATTTACTTGGAAATAAAACTGCACAGAATTGAATGGAGCTGTCTTCCAGTAAATGTGTTTAGTTTTGTATATAAACAGTATGAGTCTATATGCTTGTTTACTTTGACATGTCCCTCTCATGGGATTCATGCCTTAATAAGTGTGCATAGAATTGCAGCCTTTATAAAAACACTGAAAGGACACATTTTGCTAAAATCATGGTTCCTGTTACTATTTTGTTCTCTCCTACAGTAGATCGGGGTCCTCAACTTTGCTGAACCTGTGGGCGATTTTGAAATTCTATGGAAGTGTAGAGGTCATCACCACAAAATGACTTTTTCATTGCAAATTGGAGCAGTAACAAAATGGCTGCCATGGAGGGGGAGGATTACAGAATGTTGGGAAGTTTGAAGCCGAGTATCTTCCCATGATGGAGGCACCTATTTCTGAATGGGTACTCCCTGCAAGCCCAAAGTTCTTATGAAGCATCTCCTGTTACAATAAAGTAGTAGATAGCAGACATGTATCTCCATAATGGTGGTGTTGTGCCAAACCCAAGTGTGCTGCTGTCCTTCAGTCTATAAGTTAAAACCAGCTGGTAAAGGCAGTTATCACTTGAATGTGGCATTAGTATTTCACTCCACAACCCAAGCTGGAGAAAGAGACTGCAGCTTCTCTTTGATTTATTGTGCCAAATTCTTGCCATAGTTCCATCTCGGTATGTTCCTCACCTCAGAGCTGGACAGCAGAAGCAAATCAAGAGCCACAGGCTCATCTTTGGGGAAGAGACTAGTCTGGGCTACTTGCACCAGCATTCACATTTGGTAGAAGAAGCATGACAGTGATAAACAGTAGCACATGGGTTTTAGATTTGCAGCCAGGTTGTGAAATTCCAGAAACAGATGTAAAATCTTGAAGCCATTTGCAAAATTGGGAAGAAATCAAGAGAATGGCATTAGGTGCAGTTGTACGTCACTTTTCAGGTTTGAGTTCCAGGTTGAGGCTTAAACACAGGATATGGACAAGCATCTGCAGGTCTCTCCCCCCCCCCCACCTCCCATGTAGGGAGTACTGTAGCTGGGCATTTTTCATAGTGCTGGCTTGGATTCAGCCATTTATAATCAGAGCAGAAACATAGATGGACTTAGTTCCTTGTGTGCAGGATATTGTGTGTTTTCCTCCCTATAGCTTATACTGTCCAGAAATTACTTGCACAACATCTTGTGCAAATAGGAAGTGGATTTGGTTTACACTATATTTAGCTTAAAATTGCCAACATTCGCTGGATTATAGAGAAAGCAAGGGAGTACCAGAAAAGCATCTACTTCTGCTTCATTGACTGAAAAGTACTGGGTTCGATACATCAGGACTCGGACCACGACATTGGAGAAGATGCGTTTATTAGTACTTCAAACATGGAACAAAAACTAACAGCCAGGTGGCCAACTTTATACAATTGGGGAGGGATGCCCCTAGGTTCTATTGGCAGGTTTAAACTTCCCGCCAATGTCCCTATTGGCTCCTTACTGGACGTTCAGGAGCCTAGTCCCTATTGTCTTCAGGATTGAAGCTCTGGCTGCCTCTGGCTGGCACCTGGCAGTGGTCTGAGGATATAACATTGACTACGCTAAAGCCTTTGATTGTATGGACCACAACAAACTGTGGCAAGTCCTTAAAGAGATGGGAGTACCAGACCACCTCACATCTCTCCCGAGAAACCTGTATAAGGGTCAAGACGTGACAGTTAGAACCAGACATGGAACAACTGATTGGTTTAGCATAGGAAAAGTACAGCAAGTATGTATATTGTCACCCTGCTCATTTAATTTATATGCAGAGTACATCATGTGAAATGCTGGCCTGGATGAATCACAAACCTGAATTAAGATTTCCAGGAAAAACATCAACAGCCTCAGATATGCAGACGATACCACTCTAATGGCAGAAAGTGAAGAGGACCTAAAGAACGTCTTGCTAAAAATGAAAGAGGAGAGTGCAAAGGCTTAAAACTCAACATAAAAAAACCTAAGATCATGGCATCTGGCCCCAACACTCCTTGGCAAATAGGGGAAGTCATGGAAGCAGTGACAGACTTCACGTTCCTGGGATCCAAGATTACTACAGACGGTGACTGCAGCCATGAAATTAAAAGATGCCTGCTCCTTGGGAGGAAAGCTATGGCAAACCTAGACAGCAAAATAAATAGTAGAGACATTACACTGCCAACAAAAGTCCTCATAATCAATGTGTTGGTATTCTCAGTAGTAATGTATGGCTGCAAGAGTTGGACCATAAGGAAGGCCGAGTGCTAAAGAATAGATGCTTTTGAATTATGGTGCTGGAGAAGGCTCTTGAGAGTTCCTTGGACTGTAAGGAGACCAAATCAGTAATCCTAAAGGAAATCAACCCTGACTGTTCCCTGGAAGGCCAGATACTGAAGCTGAAGCTCAAATACTCTGGCCACCAAATGAGAAGGGAGCACTCACTGGAGAAGACCCTGATGCTGGGAAAGATTGAAGGTAACAGAAGAAGGGGACAGCAAAGGATGAGACGGCTAGACAGTGTTACTGATGCAACGAACATGAAACTGAGCAAACTCCAGAGGACAGCGGAAGATAAGGAGGACCTGGCGTGATCTGGTCCATGGGGTCGCGAAGAGTCGGACTCGACTGTGTGACTGAACAACAACAATAACAATATTTAACTTTGTTCAAGAGGCTGACATGGAGTTTTTTCACACCTCCACTTGCACAAGGACCCTTCTAGTAGATCTTCTAGTGGATCGAAATCCACTAGAAATCGTCTAGTGGACCGATGCCATTATATTGTACCCTTGTTTTGTGCACTGACTAGTCCACCCATCCCAGAGATTCTTTCTTATTTTGTAAACTGCCATGAGTCTTACTATTAATACAGGTCAGACCTTGCAGCCTCGCTCAGCACATTCACTGCATTTGGGAGGCGAAGCATTTTTGAAATATTGGCTCTGAAAGGATGGCCCATTACCACAGTAATATCCACAGGCAGCATCATGTAGGAACACAAAACTCCTATCAAATTTGTGCCTGCATGGACTGGGATGCCTTTCTTACAACGGGAAAGTTTGCAATCTGGGGGATGGCTTCCACGAAAAAGACCTGTCAATGGCGCCACCACATGCCCAAACTAGGTTATTGTTTGCAGGAAGGAAGCCTCCTGGAAAAGGATTAAACTGACTCTGCATGATCTATCCTCTGACTCCTTGAAATGGGCTTGTTCAGAATAAGAGAAGGGTACAAAGCAATTCAGAGCAATCCATGCTGGAGAAAAACTGTGCTGAAGTGGAACACGAACATGAAGCATGAACATGAAGCCTGAAATGTATCTTACAAGTACTCCACATACTGTTACCCCCATAATTATTTGTGACCTGCCTCTTAGTCACCTAGAGAAGTCTTTCTGTTGCAGCGTATCTCTGACTTTAAAGTCCTGCCTGTCTTCCAGTGCATCTGACTGTCAACGTGAGACAGGGGGATTTCTGCTGCATTCTCCAGCAGACAGAAGAACAAGTCAACTCTCTGCCTCTTTGGCTCATGCAGTCCAGAATATGTTGTGCGGGATTTGGCAGTCTTGCTAGAACTGTTACCAAACCATGTGATTAAGAGGCAAGCTACACATTACATGCTAATGCATAAAAGTGCCCTAACAACATTTTTTAGAATGCAAAGATGGTTCCGAAGGAGAAAAGCAAGAGTGGACTAAAGGGGTGCTTAACCATCCCCCCGCCACTGTTTCCCCCACTCTAAATTGCCCCCAAGAAGATCTTGACACACAGGATTCCAGATCCTTTCTGCATGGTACAGCATGCATGAGATTATGCCCACTGGCAAAACCAACTGTGCCCAGATGCTTACTTGGTGCACCTTCTATGTCCCTGTCCTCTGTAGTCTGGATTGTGCAGGTTCCCCATGGGGAGCACACATCTGGATAGTCCATCTGGAGGCTGGTTGCAATGACCTTTTGGTCACTCCCAGCCCTATGGTTTCGTACCCCAAACCCAGCAGCACGAGCCCACACATTGGACAAACAGGGCCTGTGTTCCTAGGGGTGCTACCAGCAGCCACCTTTACTGCTGCTACGAGCAGCACCCTCCTGCCACCATGTCTAGTTGTGTAGCATCCCAAAGAAGCTATGAAATGGGCAGCAGCAGAATCAGTTGAGAAATAAGGGGATGGAAGGGTAAGCGTGGCAATTTGGATTCTGACCAGAGGACTCCTCTGTCTAGGGCTGTCCTCAGTCATGTCGAGGACAAAGATTTTTTCCAGGGCTCTGTGGAAAGGAGAGATGGTGACGTAGCTTGACAGCACTTTTTAAGCAGCAGCAGACTCTCCCTACAGCAGATCACACACAACTCAGTGTCACCTACCTCGGAAAGCTTCATCTCCTCAGTGCGAGTTATGATTCAGTCAAACTAGTTTGTGGCACATCTTTGGATGTAATGTTCCTACTTCTGAGACGCGCTCTGTGGGGCCAGTATCCTCAGGGTACCATGGGTGTGTATGGCTTATTCTAGCAGAATCCTTGTGTGTCACGCTTTCCCCATCAGCTATGAAAGCATCCTTCTGAAATTGTATCTTCCCTCCCAGACTCTTTCCAGGGGGAGTCAGCACAGCATTGCAACACAAAGTGATCTCCCACTGAGACAGACAAGAGTCAGTACTGAGGAGGGTATAGACTTTGGGGATGGGTGGGGGGGAAGAACCTGGTACAACCTCTGGGGTGAAGAGGCTGTGGAGGGAGAAAAGGATGTTAGTACCCTCTTCTCAGTAAGTACCCCACTTTGGGGAGACATGTGGGTGGCAGGTGACCTTCCCCTAAACAGTTAAGACTCAAAGCCAGTTCTTTTACCAAGTCATCTGCTAAAACCACTCGGAAATACTACCTAGTATAGTGCTGCTCGGTGGGAATAAGCAAACTCTTAGTAACCAGAGCCACATGGGCAGCCCATCCAAGACTTCCAGCATTATCACCATGTATAAAGTTTTCTCCGGCAAAGTTTGTGTTTTCTAAACCTTTCGTGAATAAATATACAAAGGGTCTTTTCTCACATTCAAAGAAAAAGTACCACTCCTGAGGGACTCCACAGACCTTGCAGGCTTTTCTCTGGTCCCCAGTAAATAAGCTCCCAACAAACAACACTTTTGGGGGTGGGGGGAGCCCCACGGAGGCCAACGCGTAATGTCTTGGTGCTGCTTGAAAGCCAAATGTCAAACCTCTTTTCCCTTTAACCTTTCAGGTTTGTTGTAGCTGGCAGAGCTGGAAAATGTTCCCCAAAGTTCACTTAACTTTCCAAGTCACTGGGAACAAACGGGATCCTGACATTCCCTGAGCCTGCAAAGCCCTGAGTTATCACTGCCTCTTGAAATGTTTGAAAAGAGGGGATCCCATAGCAGTTTGCAGTAATTACTCAGTATAAATACTCCATTATGCTCCCAAACAATCAGAATCAGTCCAGCAAACAAGCTCTGTCTCCTCTGATCCGTAGCAATCAAGAACTAAAGCATGCAGAACATCACAATATAAACAGGCTTTCCAGAGGACCACAAGGGGAGTGTGTGTGTGTGTGTGGGGGGGATGCTGGGAAAGAAAATACAAGTTGGCTCCCTGGGTCCTGTCATAATAGCTGCCTCCTATTAAAAAGTTGTTCTTAGTTCTAATTTATAAGTGGAAACTTTTCTTCTTCTTCTTCTTAGCAAAATGTAGCACCCAAATGCCAGCTGGCCAAGCAAACCTGCGCGTCCCCCTCACTGGCGCACTCTGTCTCCCTGGAGAAAGCACAGCAAAGGGCAGAGCAGCTGTGTACTTACAGGTAGTCTGTGAAGGAGCTCAGGTTGTCTGGGACAGACGCGAGAGCCAGCTCTGAGCAGTCCACTGACAGCATGATGCCATCTTCCTCGCAGTGGCACTGGGGCGGGCAGGCGGGCACAGCACCCTGCTCCATAACCACAGTCTGGAGAGTGGCAGAAAAAGACAGGAAAAGCCACCAGGGGGGTGGCTTGGCCATCCTCGGTCCAGCTGCAGCAAGCATGCTGTGTGGAGAGCCGCCTTCCCCAGCTCTGTCGCCTTCTGGTCGCGGGGGGCGGAGGAAGCGAGCCGGCTCCTTAAAGACAGCTCCCTCTCGCTCCCCGGCGCTCGTCCTTGGTGCAGAAAGGATGCCGCCAGTGAAGGGAAGGCATTGTGGAATGATCGTGGTTACTGGGTTTCACACGGGCTGGGCTGGGCTGGGCTGGGCTGGGCAGGAGAGAGAGTTAGAGACTCACATGGGAGGAGTCAGAGAGGAAACTTTCTCCTCACTCTCTCTCCCTCCTTGATTGCTGGCAGGAATTTCATTCAAAACGGAGGGGGGGGGAGAAAATAAAAGACCTGTTAGGAGCTCAGGAACTTGTTTGAAAATATTTTTTAAAAAGATATTGGCACAGCAAAAGAGGAATGAAAAGCCTTTCAGGGGAAAACACAGAGGTATCACAGATCCTCTGTGCTATCCCATTCATCATATGGCCTTTAAGCACCACCTTGTGCGTTTTTTGTGTGCTGTATCCATGTGGGTGTGTTGTGTGTGTGGGAATATATATCTGCCAAATGAGGGGAAAAAAACAGTTCATGCATCTGACAAAGTGGGCTCTGTTACACAATTAGTTATGCCACATATCTGTTGTTCTTGGTTGTTCTGTGTGAAAGCACAGAACTTTATTTTGACTCTTCAGATGCATCACAGCATTGTGTGTGTGTGTGTGAACACTACCATTGTGCTCACTTTTTTCCCCCCTCAAGCCAAGGATGTTTGATACCAACTCCACCCTGGCACTCGCTAAGTCTACATGACTGACCAGTAGGAGCAGACTAATGGCCGCAAGATCATGGCTTGAAACAACTATTTGCTCGCTCTTCCCATTGTTTAAACACTGTTTGATGAGGAATTCTGGGGAACTCAAAAGCTTGCACATTGTCTAGTGTCATTTTGTTTGGTCTTGATGAAGGGTGGACTGTGTTATGGCTGCACCTGCCAAGTGACTGTTATCATCCAGCTCCCCCCCCCCAAACCCCACACCATTCCTGTGCAAAATATTGATATTGTCTTCCTAAGGCAAGGTGAGTGACCTAATCTTGTCATCCTAAGAGATGAGGAAAAGGATTTATCCTACTTTATACTGGCTGATAATTTGGATTCAGAGAAGGATGCTGCTGTTGCAACTGAGTATTCTTCTTTAAAAATGGAACCTGGAATGTGTGTGGTTTGGGCCACTGGCCCAATGACCTTTTGAGCCATCTTGGGCCATCTGAGGGCTTGTTGTGTGTTTGTACTGTCTTTGGTTTGTGTTTACATTTTTGAATGGTCCCAGGAGTCCCTGAGGGGGCTGCCTGTGGCATTTAAACCCTGGATGGCCCTGCTGGGATCAGTGGCTCAGAGACTCGTTCCCTCCCTCTTTGGTCCAGCAAATGGCTCCCCTGTGGCATTTTCAAAGCCACACACAGTGCGAGCGCATAAACAAAGCCCCAGGCATCTGGCTCTCTCCCCTCTCCATCCATGTTGCTTATCGACAAGCCTTTTCTGCTTTCTGAAGAACCTGAAGGCAGAAGCCCTAAAATAGCATAGAAAGGAGCCAGTGCTTCTATGCTGTGCGCTTGGGACACAAAATGCAGAGCTTCTAGCCAACCCACAAGAATGTGAGCAACAACATTCACAAGTGCCCAAAGAAGAAAGTGGGAACAGAGCATTCAGTCTACCTACGTGTAGAGTAAGGACAACATATACACTCTGGGGACACAACCAGCATGCCCAGAGCTAATGACAATTTAATAAACTAGCTGATGACAGCAATGTCAGATCCTGAGCTGATCACAGCAAGTGGCAGACACCTTGTTTTATATCTACAAACTGTTTAGGGGGAAGAAATATTGTACCTCAATAATACCACAGTTCAGACACAATGCCATGTGTCTTTTCCCAGCTGGGAAGGCATACATGACAGGGCAGATGTTCTCATACCCCAGTCATGGCAGCCTTCCTTGCTGTAGCATGACGGCAATGCAAAAGCAAGGAAGGAAGCAAACAGTTCCTACAATGGAGTTTTATTTGTACGAGGCAAGTGGAAATTAGGAGGCAGTTGCCACAAGCCCCGTTGCTGTCAAATGGAATGAAGCTGGGTGATGGACCACCAACACAGTTGCCCATAAAAGAGTTATTTCAAGTCAGTCATACAGCTAAGGGCCTACAGAGATGACTAGTGGCTGACTCCTCTTGGTGTTAGTGGGCCACAGCTGTCACACCCACAGGGCATATCTGCACTTCAGGTATATCAAATCTGCTCTCTTCCCAAGGAAGGTGGCAGCCGGGGTGGGGGGGATGCTAACACAGGTTTCTAAACATTCTGAACACATTAAGATGCCTTATACCAAGTCTAGATCAGCACTGTCTGCTCAAACTGGCAGTGGATCTCCAGGGTGTCAGACAAAGATTTTTCATATCACCTCCTACCTGATCCATTTGAACTGGTGGTTCCAGTGACTGAACTTGTGACCCTCTGCATGCAAAGCAGATGCTTTGCCACCGAGCCACAGATCTACCCCTAAGCCAGTGATGGCAAACCTTTTAGAGACCGAGTGCCCAAACTGTGACCCAAAACCCACTTATTTATCGCAAAGTGCCAACATGGCAATTTAACCTGAATACTGAAGTTTTACTTTAGAAAAAACCACTCATACATTAACCTAAGATGATCCAAACAAAGTAAGGAAAGCAATCCTAAATGCTTTCATTTACTTAAAATTATTTGGCAGAGAATTCGACACTTTAATGATGGTCTGGGCCTGGCTGGGGCGATGGCACGCGTGCCCACAGAGAGGGCTCTGAGTGCCACCTCTGCCACCCCTGCCATAGGTTCGCCACCACTGCCCTAAGCAAACTACATTCCAGGGTTAACTACGCTGACCTTGTTTATATAAATTTGTAGTGTACATAGGCTCTATAGTCCTCTGAGCCAAACTCTGCTTTCCAGACTCCATCAGGCCTCATACAACTAGTTGTTCTTCCACAAGAAACATTGTTTAGCCATGTGTTTTACAGACTTGTTATATTTCAAATTCAGGGACACATCATGACAAGGGGCTATAGAAATCAGGGTGCTAATCCCTGATCTCATCCTGCTTTGATTCTCCAAGAAAATGACATGTTCATAACCCCAAATACCTATTCCTCCAAGTGATACTGATGATGATGGAATAGGTCCTGTGGTACATTTTCCCCTTCACTGGTTGCATGTCCTTGTTTGAAGCAATAAACACAGGGGAGTTATAGAAGTCTTCCTGAAGTACCATAGGTGGATTTTACTAGCCACTGCTAGTAAATGATAATCAGATATACTAGCTTGTGAGATGGTCCCTTTAAATTGTTTAAAACTAGCCATGATAGAATAGTATATCACTTGCAGATGGGCAAAATGTGGAGGGGCAACAAGCCCCCCAAACTGAATGTAAAAAGCCTAATATTCATTTAAAACCCGTATGCCTACAAGCTTTAAAGGTGTAGACTTTGTTCATGCAATTAGGAAAGCTGTTTTTCAAGAGCCCATAAATACACGTGTAAGTTACATCTTTAACATTGGTGTGGAAGGCAGCTCCATGCCAATGTTTGGCTGCACGTGCCTAGGCAGGGACAAGCCTAGCAGATGCAGTTTTCCTGCTTCCCCTTCTGTATTATCTGTACACAGAAGTCCACAAGTTACAGTGAATGTACGTACAATGCATGGACAACGTACACTTGATTTTTCTTGAAATGTGTGTTGAGTAATTTTCATATTACATTCAATGCAATGGCAGCTGAATGTGTAATATAAACCACACATGTATCCAGGTATTTGTCCCCAGTTTAATTTGTAATGTGAATGCATGTTGACCCTTTCTTACAAACAGATGTATGGATGTACATGCAGGATGTACATGCATTCAGTGCAAGTTGTGAACAGGGTTAGATGTGTCATATTACAGGTTGATTGTCTCCAGTCCTCTGTGTGTTTCTTTGGAGTAGCTTGCATTGAGCCCAGTCAGATTTATTTAATCTGAGTAGATTTATTTAGTGCTGAGATGCATGATTTACTGTTTTACTGCATAGCACTATTCCCAACCTTTGTTGATTTGGGGTTGTGGAAATACAGGCCAAGCAGTGCACTATCATGGTTATAATGACTGCTAAAAGCACTCAGCCATGTAAACACAGACCAAGCATGAGCTCACTCCAGTGTCGTGTCGCTCATGTCAAGAAGTAGTCCTGTATATGAAGCCCCAGGCTTTCCATGGCGATATTTTGTCTGCAGTCCTTATCTCTGTGCTGGCGTGTGAGAGCAAAGTGAACTCGAGTGGGTATCTGGTTGCCATACATGCAGTTTGGGGCTAGAAGTTCTGCTCTGTTTACTCTGATTCTCTCCAGGTAGCAAATGAAGCTCTATGAATGAGACCACTTGCAACATTGGTTTATATCAGTACATATGGGGGGGGCACTGAAAAAGAGCTATAGAGCCAGAATGGTTTCACAGGGCAGGATGGATGATCCATGAGGGTCTGGGCTATCAGAGATCTGTTCGAACCACGGCTAGTTAAGTAGATGACATTAATACAACTTTAACGTACATCTGGATCTCATCTGCCCAAGCAGAATTTGTCCAAAGCTTTGTGTGGCCTCATAGCAATATTTCTCTATATAAGGGCCTTGCCAAATGACTCATAAAAGAGCTTGTTTTTGCAACCATGAACATCACTCTAATTCTTATCCATTCAGTGCCAGTATCACTATATCACTGCCCCCATAATTAAATGGGGGCAGGAACAGCCGTACTGTGAGAGACAGCTACTTCAGAGGGGCTCCCAGACATAGACAAATGAACACTATATAGCACAAAAGAAGGGCAACGCATGCCGTATGAAGCTGGGAAGGATGGAAACCAGGTATGGTTGCCAACTGCCTGGAGGAAAAATATTCTGTTCCTTTAATAGAGGCTTAAATGTGTGTAAATGGACAGCTGAGGCTTTTCATAGCATGGAGGCAAATAATATTGATGAGTAAATAACCTCCCACTAAGCCTCTGAAAGGGATAGGATGGTTTCTTCAGGCCTGTTGGGAACCCTCATTGGCCATCTTTGGAAGAACAGAGACATTTTCCTGAGATTTAAAAAAACCTTAGAGGGATGGTGAGGTGATGGCACAGCTTCGGAAACTCACAAAGCCGCTTCTCTCCTCCCACCCTCACTCAAATCAATGATACAAATTTTTAAAACCAACAGATAAAATGGCAAAATGGAGTGGCATTGGCTGCCTGACAATAATAGTATAATAATAATTGTGTGATATCAAGTCACAGGTGCTCCTACATGGGAACAGATCTGCTGTGCTGACCCACATCAGATTCCTAGACAACTGTTTCCCTTAAGGACCCTTCAGCAGGTTCACAGTAGTGGCTCTCTACTCCTTTCTTTGCCTCTGCCAGCATCTAAACTGTGCTTTCTTTTCATATAGACACTTACCTACTACCTCCCTTCAGCCAAGAGGGAAGGTCATCTTCTCCAAGCTTGGCCAGAGCCATGGCAGGTATATCAACCTCACAGATATATCAGCCTTCCTGCCCTGTTTTTAATTCTTGTTTCTAAGTATTCAGATATAAACTGATATATATATGGGGGTGGGCAGCAGGGTTCAAGGCTCCCCAGGGATTTGGGGGGGGGGCAATGCCCTGTTTGGCGTAGTGGTTAAAAACCAGTTTGGTGTAGTGGTTAAGAGCAGTGGACTCTAATCTGGAGAACTAGGTTTGATTCCCCACTCCTCCCCATGCAGCCAGCTGGGTGACCTTGGGTCAGTCACAGTTCTCTTAGAGCTGTTCTCTCAAGAGCAGCTCTCTCAGTCCCACCTACCTCACCGGGTGTCAGTTGTGGGGAGGGGAAAGGAGGGACATTGTAAGCCACTCTGAGACTCCGAGTGAAGGGTGGGGTATCCAACTTCTTCTTCTTCTGGGCTGTCAGGTCCTCTGGGATTCCCTGGCAAGGGTCAAGGCTTAGGCTGCCAGGTAGCATCCTGAAGTTGCTCAGGCTTTCAGCTCTGTTTGTCTTTGGAGCAACTTAGCAAGTTCCTTCACACAGGGCTAGTTTTGTTTGTTTTTGTAAAAGTAAGAGTTCAGTAGTTAATAATACCTGTCTGTGAAGAAACCATAAAGAGAGAGAGAGAGAGAGAGAGAGAGAGAGAGAGAGAGCGAGCACAGAAGGGGGAAGAGAAAGGCAGTCCATCTAGCAATCAGGAGGCCTCAGTTGTTGGACTGAAAAATGTCTTTCCTATAGCTTGCAACACAAACTCTGATATCAGGACAGCTAGATTTGAGTCCAGTAGCACCTTAGAGACCAAGAAGATTTTGGGGGTATGAGCTTTTGAGTCTAATCTCCTTTCACTGGTATATGATGAAGTGAGCATTGACCCTTAAAATCTCATACTTCCCAAAATATTGCTGGTCTCTAAGGTGCTACTGGACTTGAATCTAGCTGTTCTACTGCAGCCTAGCTCCAATACCCTCTGAAACTATCTGATGAAAGTAATGGATCAATAGAATTATGGACTGCCTTTAACAGATGAGATACTAATAATTGCATTATTACTGTGTTCTCTATGTTTACTATAGAGTTTTCCCCAAATGCTAGAGCTTCCCCCACATGATGTGCCCTGCACAATGAGGTCACCTCTGGGTGACATCATCATGCCGGGCACGTCACACGGATGGGGCTGCTCAGGGGCGGGGCTTCCCCGCCATCCAGCTGGGCAGCGGCAGATTGGGGGCCCCAAAAGCAGGGGAACCCCACCCCCATCGGGGGACGGCAACCCTAGGCTCAGCCCTCTGCCCCTCCTACCAGGAAATTGAGACGTCTGTGCCCCTGCTCCCCTCCAAGTACTGATCGTTGCTGACCTTTCTTAGCTCCCAAGCTCTGGTGAGATCAGGCTAGTCAGGATTATTCAGGCGGGAGAATAAAGGTTTAGAGAAGCCAAAAGCCTGGATGGAGCAGGAAAATTCAGTACTGCAGCCAGGTGCTTGCGTGAGTAAAGGAGTAGTGTGGGAAGGAGCAGCACTTGTCTTGCAAGGGAAAACTTGCCCCCCACCCAGTCCTGGATCTCTATATCAGGGAAAAAACTTCACATATTTGATTTCTTGCTGAGCAGAACTTTATTGTGCGTCATTTCCTTAGAACATATAGTTTGCAAAGAGCTTTATGAGCCCTACTTGTTTCTTCTCAGAACAACCTGTGCAGTAGGGTAAGCTGCAAGATAGGTTGCCTAGAGAGATTCTTGATGGATCGGAAATTGGAACCTCAGCCACCCACATTGCTACGTGCCTCCCACTTTCCCAAATCGTGAGATGTTCCAGGGTAGCAATTTACCTGGGGTGATTTGCATTGTAGCAGCAAGCACTGGAAACATAGGGTGTTTTGCAGTATTTGTGTTAGGTTCAAATATGCAGGTAGAGCACAGGTGGAGGCAAAGAGGTGCTCCTACATGGGAACAGATCTGCTGTGCTGACCCACATCAGATTCCTAGACAACTGTTTCCCTTAAGGACCTTCAGCAGGTTCACAGTAGTGGCTCTCTACTCCTTTCTTTGCCTCTGCCAGCATCTAAACTGTGCTTTCTTTTCATATAGACACTTACCTACTACCTCCCTTCAGCCAAGAGGGAAGGTCATCTTCTCCAAGCTTGGCCAGAGCCATGGCAGGTATATCAACCTCACAGATATATCAGCCTTCCTGCCCTGTTTTTAATTCTTGTTTCTAAGTATGTGTATTTTATGTGTATTTTAAGTTGATTTTAATTCTTCGAATGAAGTGCTTTTGTTTGGTTTTCATGGTTTTTAAGATGTGTTTTTATGATGTATGTTTTTAATCTGTTAACCACTTTGGTGGACCTGATGAAGGCAGAAAGGCTGGGTATAAACTCTGTAAATAAAATAAAAATACTACCTTTCCTCATGTAGGACAGACTGAGCCACAGCAATCAAAAGCCAGGCTGGCAACACTATATACTGTGAGCTATGCTATATTGCAGGGTAAGCTTTTGATACGCCCAGGCAATCTGTGATCTCCAGGCATCTTTAGTAGACACCAGATGAGTGATGGTCTGGAAAATAAGTGCCTGGAGCTTATAAGTAGGCTAACATGCTTATGACTGTGTCATGACTATGGCTGGTTGTTAAGAAACATTACTATTTCTTTTGTCATGTGGGACAGACCCATCCGTGGTGGTCTAAGGACTTAAGGGTATGTGTGTGCAAACTGGATTGCACAATGCATATGTGCCAGCAAGCATCAGAATGTGCATATAGTCAAAGGAGGATATTACTGTTGGCTTCTTTTTGCCCCAATGTCCCTTTGTTCCATAGTGAGAAGGATGAGTTGGGGTAATTGTCCTGAGGGTGGGGGGAGTGGTTTCCTCCAGCATTCAAACTCAGACATTATGAGGTCGAAAGGGCCAGAAAGTAGCAAGATAAGGTAATTCATTATAAAGCTGAGGCAATTCATTCACCAGTCTTGCTGCTCAGGTTGGTAACTTTAATTTTGCCTTTAACAGCAACTTCACAGAAAAATCCAGCAAGTGAAGTCTCTCTCTCTCTCTCTCTCTCTCCCCCGTGTGTGCGTGTGTGTGTGCATGTGCAGAAAGCTTTCTCTCCTGAGTTTTTGCATATCAGGCAGCTCTTAAAAGCACAAGAGCAGTGCCAGTAATAAATATGGCAACTCTGTAAAGACTGTACTGGGGAGGCAGGTGGCGGGGGGGGGGGGAGAGAGACTACACTCTGCCTTGCTCCTTTGGACTGTAACTGTGTCTCCCCTCTATTGGCAACACCCCCCCTCCCCAGCTCAGGTTGCTTGTGCTTTTCCCATTGTAGATTCCAATTGCTTCTGGTCTCTCCTTTCCTTCTCTTTAATTGTGGTGCTCTTGGGAGCCAGACACTATCTGGACCCTTTGTTCCTTGGCTTAGAGTGATCTCCCTAGCTTTGATCTGCATTTCAGGGCCTCCTTTTCTTAAGGGCATTCTCTAAGAATGAAACCCAACAAAGCCAGAAATCTAAGACTCACTCTGAACAGTGAGCCTCCCACCCACCTGCTTTGTCTGCAAATCATCCCTAGAAGCTACAAGGAAATAGGTTTGTGTTCTAGACAGATGTGCAGCTTCTATAGCAGCTGGACTGCGTCCTCATGGTTGAGTTTTCTCCCTTCCTGGGATATCTTGCAAGTTGTCATTCCAGGAAATAGTCGACATGGCCTCAACTGTTTCCAGCCATGACTGAGATTTCTGCACTAGCTGTTTGATTCACAAAGAAATCTAATTTTCAATATATATGGATCACATATTCATACATTTGGAAAGGAAGAAAAAGCCCTTGTACTAGATGGGTCCATCCTCTCACGAGTAGGGATGGGCATGAAATGTGGTATGGTTCATGGCATACCCAGTTCATGAAGCATCATGAACTTTTAGATGCTAAATGAACCAGTTTGGTTTCTTACATGGTAGGACAGGGCCCCCTCCAGTGTGCTAGAGACACCAGACTCACAGAGGATCTCCAGCTGGCTCTCCTCTACCTGCCCTCCATGTTTGGTGAGGAGTGGATTTACGGGGTATGAGTTATGCCCCACAAAGAAGGTGCCCCCAGGAAGGTGCTTTCTGGGGAAAAGATAGGCACAGATTCAGGAGGTTCAGGAGTGTATAGAATGGATCCTGTGTAAGCTAGAGACACCAAACTTATGGGATCTCTGGCTGACTCTCCTCTACTTGCTCTCCAAGTTTAGTGGGGATTGGGTTTACGGGGCCTGAGTTATGCCCTGCAAATAAGGTGCCCCCATCCTCCATTGTTTCCAGTGGGGGGGGGGACAGCATAAAAAGCAAGGGCAATAGAAGCCTTGCAGAACAGAATCAAGGTCCCAGGGAATCTCTGCAGTAAAAACGGGGGGCATTTTTGCAAGCCCAGCAGAACCAGTGCAATGTGCCCAGCAGAACCAGTTCCACTGTGGCAGTGCAAACCCAACAGGACTAAGGTCAAGCCAGGAAAGTGTGGCAGAGTGCCAGGTGTGCCATACCCATGACCAGAGGGGCACAAACCCCCAAGAGTTGTCCTCCTCCATCTTCTGCAGGCACCCAACTATATTGCTGCCGGAGGAAAGAGTGGTGGCCAGCGGGAGGAAGAAGAGGCCCACTCCCTCTCAGCAGGGAGGAGCGGAGGGGGAGCAGGATGCCCCTCCAAGAGAGGCTCCCCGCACTCGGGCTGATGTGGGTCGGATGTCAAGGCAGGCCACCCTCCAAGAGGTCAAAAGGGCTGGCTATGTGGAAGGCCCAGGAAGCAGTCACTCACTTTGTTGGCAAGATGATTGCTGTGTATGGCCAACCCTTCTCCCTCTTGGATGATGTAGTCTTTTGCCAGCTGCAGTGGTTATGGTCAAGGCTCAGTGCTCCAGAGCACAAGGCAGAACTGTGCGCTTCGTGGCAGACCTCTGGAGCAGCCAGCTGGACTGTCAGGGCACAGCCCAGACTCCAGGAGGGGACAGTCCTGCCACCAGGCTACAAAGTGGTTCTGCTCCATGTGCAGGGGATAGATGCAGACTATATGGCACAAAACATAGCCATTATAATACAAAGTAGCATGAGGGAGTGCGTGGTCAGTGGCAACACTGTGGCTACATGGTCATGCTGGCAGAGGCAAAGCATGCGCACCTCAAGAGCATAGTCTGCCTAGTGCACTCACTTCAGCTAGTGGTGAAGGATGCTCTGGGGCTGGGGACACCTGGGATGCTGCCCCCCTTCAAGATGTGGTCCTTGCTTGAGACCTGCTGGCTCCCGGCCACCACCTTCTCGAGCAGCATCAAGTCTGCCCATCTACTGAGTGAGAGGCCAGGGGAGAGGGGTGAGGAGCTCCACCTATGCCATGATTGTGCGTTTGGTGGAGCAGAAGAGCATGGTGCAGAATGTCATCTCCTCTGTGACCTGCTGCATGGGGAAGAGGACCTCAGCATCAGCTCCAGTGACTGGCTGACCCTCTCCCAAATGGTGCATGTCCTCAAACCCTTCCAGGACACCACCGATGTGCTGTGTGCCCATATGGCCAGCCTGGGGGCAAGTCATCCCCCTGATTCAAAGGCCGGACCAAGTGCTGGCCTTTGCACTGGAGCCAGGCCCTGAGGGGACTGCTATTCTCCCACAGGTCAGGGCATTGGCAGAGAGGTTGCATCCTCTCTGCAATAAAGGGGAGTACAAGTTGACCTGTATTTGTGACCTCCAGATAAAAGGCGGCATTGGTCCCCTGAATGCGGAGCTCTTGCAATGGAAGTATGAGCTCTGTAAAGAAGTGCAGAGGCTACAGGCCAACAGATGTGGTCAGAGGGAACAGCAGGTAGAAGTGGCTGGGGAGGAGAAGGAGGAGCTGCAACCCAGCACCTCTGCCTCAAAGGGCCCAACCAGGGACAAGCCCCACTACTGGTTTGTCAGTAGTGAACTGGGAGCGGTGGGGATACCAGGTGTGCAGTGGCAGATGATCTGGCAGAGGTGATGCTGAGGGAGTACCCCACCAAGTCCCGTGAGCCCACCGATGCCAGTCCCCTGGAGTGCTGGTTGCGCAAGGCTGCTATCTGGTCTGATCTCTCTTGTGTGGCCATGAATCTACTTAACATCCAAACCCCAGGAGGAAAGAGGAGGGTATAAGGTGTGGGTACTCAGCCAAGGCATCCAGTAGCTAAGCCCCACTGCTTGGCATGAGCAGAGAGACGGGGTGGGCTCAGATCCCTGAGTCCACCTAACACCCAAAGCCCTACAAGGGAGAGAAGTTCACAATCAGGAGGGTATATAATGTGGGTCCTCACTTAGCCAAGGCATCCAGTAGTTAAGCCCCTCTGTTTGGCATGAGGAGAGAGATGGGGTGGCTCAGAGCCCTGAGTCCACCTAACACCAGGGAGAGGTGTTCATAATCAGGAATAAATGATGAATGTGCTCTGCTTTTAAAAGTTACCTGCCTCTCTGTCTAACTGCCAACAGCGAAGAGGCCACAGAGCTGAGCTAACTTTGGAGGGCTCCTATTTGTGTTTCCAAGGTTGGAGAATTCCACCCCTCCTGTCACTTTGAAGTTTTGTAAACAGTTTAAGCAGAGACGGTCTGTCTGGAAATGTATCCATTCACAAACCACCATGAACCGCATGAAAGTTCGTGGAATGTTTATGCTAGTTGCCCTGCCATGAATATTGCTTCATGAACCATGAACTGACTAAAGTTCATGACAAACTTTAGTTTGTGAGCTGGTTTGTGCCCATCCCTACTCAGGAGATCCCTAGGCATGGTGTGCTACAATCAGAAGCAGGTGTGCCAGTAGTATAAGGAGCTACAGGTGTCTCAAGCAAGTGATCAGGGAGCATCTAAGAACTGAGCAAACCCCCTGATGTGTGGTTCACATTTCCCACATTGCCTCCTACCTCAACAAGAAGTGGGGAAAGGTGGAAGAGAAGAGTGTGTCTATTGAGAAAGGTGTAGGTTTCTTAGAGACATCTAAGCCTGTTGCTTCATAGGTTATGGTTTTAGATAGCATCAATACCTAAAGGTCTGGGCTAGGTTTGTAATTAATCCCTAACCTGGACTTGAG
>NW_015174860.1:50580-85658 GCF_001447785.1 Gekko japonicus
CCCAGTTGACAGCTGGGAATCAAAGACATGTTTGGGAAATATTCAGAAGGATAGCAGCACCATCTCTCTTAGAGCAATAGGTTAAACGGTGATGGGTTGTGGGAGGAGCAAGGGTGATGTTCCCCTTTGAAAACATATGCCATTGCAAGTATCTGAATTCTGTTCCATATACCACTATGAACTGTGTTCCCAGTCAGGTCTCCCACAGTTGTGTTCATTGGCTCTCTGCCTGTCTTCTGGGCCAAGACTGGCAGCAGAGGTAAACAAAGATTGTAGGGAGCTGTGTTGATTACTAGAAAAAAATCCACAACAGCAATGCACTACTTCATTATTAGAACCAACTAAAATATCACTAAAAAGCAAACAAACTTTTGAGTTCCCCCCAAATTTTTCCATTAGGCTGAAAGTTTAGTACAACATTTTTTTAAGGCGGGGGAAGGGGATACCTAGGATATGAGGGAGAAGCCCCTAGTCTGCAGTTTGTAGAATCTTAATAGAATTTAGGGTTGCCAGGTCTGGGTTGGGAAATACCTGGAGATTTTTGGGGTGGAGCCTGGGGAGAGGCAGGACCTCAGCAGGATATAATGCCACGAAGTCCACCCTCCAAATGCAGCTATTTTGTCCAGGGGAACCTATATAGGTTGCCTGGAGATTAATTATAATAGTGGGAGATCTCCAGGTACCACCTGGAGGTTGGCAACCACAGGTAGCCTTGAATTATCTGTTGCTAGGTACAAAACAGATTTGAATATGCATCAATTATAAAAAGGCAACAGTTAATCAGACATCTTCCCATTGGGCACCCATAAATATTCTCCAGTCCAGTTTCCCTAAAAAGCAGAGGTAAATGCAGCCTGGGAATATGGATTTTCTGTGAGAAAATATTGGCAAGGGAACATAAATACTACATGCTGCCCACCTTAAATTGCATTTCTAGTGCAGCTACACTGTGTTTCAAAAGAAACATGGAGAAAAAGAATAACAGGATCTACATGTAAAGTATAGTTCCACACTAAAATCTTCTGGCTTTCTATCCCTTTTCTTTAAGTACCCAAATTTTGCAAAAAGAATCCCTACAAAACCAAACTCTAGTACTGCCCTCTAGTGGAACACCAATCTTATCTTTATGATTAAGCTCGTAGCTCTTCTATAGTAATATTTTGAACGACAGCAAAAGAAAATCAAAACAAGAGAAAGGAAGAAAGAAATGCAACTATTTCATTTTAAAGAATAATTTATTACTACAAAACAATTTGATCCCTTTTCCTCTCTCTTTCAGAGAACCTGGGATAACTTATTCCCATTTTAACACCACATTTATATTGGGCTTTCTCTCTCTCCCATTTTAAGAATTGTGGTAATTTAATAAAGGATTTGAAAGTGGACCAAAGGAAAAGAAGAAAATTGGGTTGGATTAGTCCAAAGAAAGAAGTGGAGGGGTCAAAGTTCCTATGGAATGGTTTGAGATGGAAGAACCCCCCTCCCCCCCTGTCCTTCAATAGAAGGAAAAATAGACCTAGATACAAAGCCTGGCAGAGAGCAGGAAAGGTGGGGTACTTTCTCGGAGCTCAGTTCTGAAGGTGATCCAGCTGTAGGCCTTAAATGTGCCCTGCAGGACATGGTAACACTTCCCATGGTCCTCTGCTGTAAAGTGACCACAGGAGCTGACTTGGGCATCAGGAATATGATGGAGAAATAGAGGATGTTGGTGATTTATTTTGGGCCCTATCAGTTTTCTCTGGCACTGAAGAGGTCTTGCTTCAAGCAGCTTATGTTATATGGATCAAGGGAGCTGTCTTCAAGAACATAATGGGTGAAACCAACAATTCACATAGCTAAGCAGTCTGTTTCCAACAGAGTAGAGCCACATGTTTTGGGAAGTAACAAGCAAGGCAAAATGGTCCCTCTGTTTGGATCCAGCAGCCAACTCTATATAATTGCCTGTCTAAATAGATCTAACCTTCAGGAAGTTGTCAAATTCTTTAAGAATCTATGTAAATTGTCACCAGATAGGCTATTTGTAGGTTGTGATAAACCATTTACCTGTAGTTACCTAGTATCAGTTTTCTACCGGTTTCCTTAGATTACTGAAATTCTTTTGTTCTGATTCAACATTTCCCCCTTGTTTTAATCTTTCTCTCCACATTACACAGGATTTTTTTTTTAAAATAAATCTGTATATGCGCTCCACAGTCATATTCGTCAAGGCAATGGTTTGGAAAACCATCATTTGTTTATTTATTGCACCCAGAAGATGATCCATGTTCATTTTTAGTTGTGCTTTTGCAAAGAAGAGGTCACCTTTCTGCCCTTTTTCCAACTATATCATTTTTTAAAAAACACAAAACCCTCTAGAATTGCACAAGTTATTCGGGTCAACTGCACAAATTATCCAGAATGTAGATATATCTTAGTTTCAGATAATGACTTTATCAGACATATGGATTCCATTATCAGACTGGCCATAAATTCTGTCTGTGTGAGCGCTGGGGATCCCGGGGTTCCAAGACTGCCAAATAGGAACTAAGAAGACTCGGGGTGGCTTTTTCTTGCTGGCAGCGCATCCTTGAAAGGTGCCTTGTTCTTGCCATGGGGGGGCTGTCGTTTGCTGAATGCAGACATAAGCCCCTAGCTCTCAGGAGGCAGCACAGGGTTCCTGTTGTTGACTCCCATTATTTCAACTCCTGCACATGGGCTCAGAGCTGGTTCCCTGGGGCAGCTGCCCATCCCTGCAGGAGAACTTCTGATTTTGGTCCAGGCTCACAGTCCTGCTGGGCCCTTGCTCATCTCCAGGCTCTCCCGTTGTCTCAGAGAAAGTGAAGGCCAGGCCCTGTTATGGCCCTAGTCTTGTTTCTGGGTGATAGTGTCACGAATGCACTCATACAGATACATGTACTTATCCTAGAGAGAGAAAGAGAAAAGGTTGTGAGAGACCATAAATAATGAAAGGGTAGCTCTGCTCTCACCTCTTACGAGCAGTCAGAGCGTGTGTGATATTATTCCAGCAGGAAAAAGGGAATCACATCCCAGAGGCCCAGGAATTAGGCCTGAAAAACTATAGTAAAACAGCATATATGTTTAGCTAAAGCAAACTACAAAGGAAGCAGAAAAAGCAGGGGCACCAAACCACACTATGAGCCCCTTACAACTACTCTGTGGTTACTGGGATTGTAAGCCTTGGTAACAAGCCAGAGTTTAATGGGCACCTCTACAGCTCAGCAAATCAATCTCTAGAAAAAAACCATATTCTTCCCTCCAGCTGGCCTCTGTAAGGCAATGCCAGGGAGTTCTGTGCTTAAAGAGTATGTTGTAGTATGGAAAGCACTCTAACCCACAAAGACCTCTTCCCTGCCACATTGGGGGCAATGATGTGTACAGTTCCGGTCACTGTGGCCCATTATGCATGCACATCTTACTGCAGATTTTCAGAGCAGCAAGCCTTTAATCTTGACTTTGGATTCTGTGCCCGCCTTATGCTCCATTCTTTTTCCTCTGGTGTATCTATTCTGCAGCTACAATGCAAGAAAACACACTTTTCTAAATCTGGGTGGAACATCACTTGTGATGTGTGGGGGTAGTGTCCAAAGGTTTTTTGTTTTTTTAATTCACACAATTGCCCTATTGTACCTGCACAGTAGCATCCAGCAACCACCTTCCATTTAAATCCATGTGGTTCAGGTTTTGTACAAGCATTTTAGCAGTAGTTCATTGAATGAAAGGGAACAGAAAGGAATGCAGGCAAAGGGGGAAAACGATGTTGAAACTGACAAGCCTTTTTTTGAATGACAAGCGTTTTCAATATTGCGGGATTCTCTACTGAGTTATCAGCCACTGTGAAATGGGAAAAAAAAACCATGATCGCATAATATTGAGTGTGTAGAATGCACAGTAGAACCCACTGACACTGGCATTACAAGCTGTGATAGCTGGCAGTGTGTGTGTGCGTGCTTGGGCAAAGTTGGCTGCAACTCCACCATGCTTTGCACAGAGCTGCAATTTGTATGGGGGAGGAGTCCTCTGGCAGAAGCTCTGGAGAGCTTTTTTGGTCTTGTACCACTAAATTGAAACAATGGGGAGGTATTTCTGCCAATGCCCTAGCGCAGCTGCATAGCTATGCTAATTTCCTGCCTGTCCTTGCAAATTTGCATGATTTTCTCTTTGTGATTCTCTAATTTGATCCTGCATACTGGTCGTGATCTTGGCAGTTTTTAAAAGCCTGCCCTGTGCAGATTGTGCTCTTCCTCCAAACAGATCAATCCCAAGTAATTCTTAAGTTCGGTGGTTCGCAGAAGGCCCATGTGGCTCAGCAGCCATTTTAATGTTAGGCTTCTGGAGACTGCCAAAATGGTCCCCTTAAAACACTTTGTTCACTAAAGCACAAAAGGGAAAAATGTTTTCAAAGCTTTAGGCTTCCCATCCCAGTGTCTCTCTCTCTTTACAACTCAAGTCAATTTCATTCCGTGCTGGCCATCCCCCCTTTATTTTGTTTGTATGTAGCACTGAAATCTTTTTTTTTTTTTTTTGCTGCCCTGGGGACGTTTCCATTTGCCTCCCTCCATACCAGCAGGGAACAAAACCTTGCACAGCTCCTTTTTAAACCCCCCCCCCCAATTTATTTTTTTTAATTCAGCGATCCAAGATTGGTGATAGTCTCATATTGTTAGATTCATCCCGCTGGCCAAAAAGATTTAAAATTTAAAAATGAGGGGGAAATGAAGCTTGTACACCAATGAAGGGGGGGGAGGATGGCAGAAGGTGCAGAGTGGGCAGAAAGACCTCAGTGTGGGTGGCAAAGTGGGCAGAAAGACCTTTGAGGGGTGGCAAAGGGGCAGGGGAGAAACCCGAGGGAATCTGTACACTTTTGAATTATCTTCGGCTTAGAAGCTAAACAAGGGGAAAATTGGCACAAAACAACTCTCAGAAAACCTGGGGAAACAGTAACCCAAAAGTGAACTGAGCACTGAAGAGAGGAAAATCAATGCAAAATGACAGGCATGCACAGTGAAAGCAAGAGAAAACACCCAAGCATAATAGGCCTGTATCTCAAAAAAGATATTACAGAACTGGAAAAAGTGCAGAATAGGGCAGCCATGATGATTAAAGGTTTGAAGGATCCATGATTAAGGGTCTGTGACTTTTCACTTTAGAAAAAAAGATGACAGGGGAGGTTTATAAAATTATGCATGGAGTGAAGAGAGTGGATACACAGACCATCTTCCTCTCCCATAATACTAGCATTCGGGTACAGTCAATGAAGTTGTCAGGCAACAGATTCTAAACAGACAAAAGGAAATACTTCTTTATTCAATGAGTAATTAAATTGTAGAGTTCGCTGTCAGTGGACATAATGATGGCCACAAGCAGAATAGACAGATCCAGTCCATCCATGGCTATTAGCCATGATGACCAAAGGGAACCTCCGTATCAGTGCACCGAACATAAAATTAAGCAAACTCCGGAGGATGGCGGAAGACAGGAGGGCCTGACGTGATATGGTCCATGGGGTTGTGAAGAGTCGGACTCGACTGTGCAACTGAACAACAACAACAACCCTCTGCACAGGCAGCCAATGGCAAACCATCTCTGAACATCTCTTGCCTTGAAAACCCCACGGAGTCACCATAAATCAGCTGTGACTCGACAGCAAAACAAATAAGCAAGCAAACAAACAAACCTCTGCATACTAGTGCTAGGAGGCAGCATTGGGGGGAAGCCTTGGCCTCTCTGCCCTGTTTCTTGGCTCATCAAGAAACTGATTGGCTGCTGTGCGAAACAGGGTGCTGGATTAGATGGTCTAATCTCGCAGGGCTCTTATGTTCTTATGCTGATGCATATCTTACATTACTGTGCCACCCCCCTTTCTGTGCACTTGCATGTATGTGTGTGTGCACACATTGCTGTTGGGTACCAGGAACCTATATGTAAAATCTATGCAATGTAAATTGTATTTCATGTTAGTGTAGAAATCAATGTGGGGTTATACAGGGGACTAGAACAGGTGACTTCTAGTGACAGTACATATGAATCTCAAGCTTCAGGAAAATCTGCTGATTAAAAACAACTTAAGGCTGCAAAGTTGCAAGTAAGTAGCACATTTATTATTCTATAGCTTGTTGTGTGGCACTTGGTTTCCCCCTTCTTTCACTACAGCACACATCTGGAATTGTTTACATTTTTAAAAGTGAGCAGCAGCATCAGTATCCTTTTTTTTCTGACAAAGCAGTCTTTGGCTCACAGATGGTTATGCCACAGTAAAAATCTTAAATCAATAAGGTCCCATAGGGTTCTGTTAATTTTGCTGCATATTGATGGGATATGGGAAGGGCCATTGCTCAGTGGCAGAGCATCTGCTTGGCATGCAGAAGGTCCCAGGTTCAATCCACGGGGCCTCCAGTTAAAAGGACCAGGGAGTAGGTGATGTGAAAGACTTCTGCCTGAGATCCTGGAGAGCTACTGCAAGTCAGAGTAGACAGTGCAGACCTTAATGAACTAATGGTGTAAGGCAGCTTTATGTGTGTGTTCACTATCTCACAGAACGAGAACATGTGAACTGTCCCACAACAATTTGAGAAGGCTTTTCTTGATTGTATGTAAAAGCCTGAAGAAAGAAACCTTTGAAGAAAAGAGATCAAAAATGTTTAAGAGGACTGCATGAGAAAGGCCTGAACCTTTTCCCACCCCTCCGTGGAAGTGGGAGAGCTGGTGTGTGTGTGGGGGGGGGACAGGGGGGGGACAAAGCTCTAATGGAAAGTCCAAAGGCTTTGCTACAGAAGATCAGAGTACATGAGTCATCCTGCCCACTTCCTGCAATGCTGGTGAAAAGGCAGAAGGTGGCCTGTGGAAATTGCTCATGAGACTTTTTTGATGTTTTCTCCCTTCTCTTATCTCAGTCGGAGTGCCACCCACAGTTGACAACCACAAAGGCAACAGCACAGATAAGGAGGAAACACAGAAGGATCCCCTGAGCTATTCTAAGGTAATGAGCCCCATGAGTCTTTCAGGGGACAGACTCTAGAATAGCAGAGTTCCACCCCTTGGCCTTGACAGGGATCTTGACTGAGGCCCTTTGTTGCTGCACATGTGGCCCTCTTGCCCCTTACGTACCAGTGTCGGTGTCATCAGGCAGCAGCTCCTCACCAGCCTCAAGACCACCCCATACACATCCACACTTTTCTCTCCTTTCATCTGCTGCAGCAAGGTGTCCAAGGCAATCAGCATGCCCATTTGACCTACGCCTCCCGAACTGGGAAAAGATAAGGACCAGTGGGGGTAAGCAGATTGTTCTTGCAGTACAGGGAATTTACACAGAGCTATATTCTGCCCACGCCCACTCTGAGGCACCCATTCTTCATGCTCCCTCATCCCAGCAGATTCAGAGCAACAGCCAGCGGTGGGGACAGAAGCCAACCTGCAATGAAGGAGCAGGGGGCTTCTACGATGTGGCACCAGCTGCCTGATGATGGTGAGGAAGCCCACCAGGACCTTGGGGGCGGGCTGTTCCTCTCCTGCCCACAATGGGAAAAGGAAGCGTTGCAGCACCCTCTCCTTGGCCTTCTTCTCCTGGCAAAGCAAGGACAGAGGCTGTGATTACTGAGCATGTATAGACAAGCAGGGAGTACAGAACAAGGTACTAATGAAGAGCTCTGTATAAATGAAAAGCGTACACACAAGCCAAAAGAGACCTGCCTAATTCAAAAGTATAAATGTTTGTACATTGACAAAGAGTGATCCAATTTTTAAAAAATCATAAAAATTACGACAGCCATTTCCATTTTAAGCAAATTTTGAAGCATTCCTCCAGCCTAAAAGGTATTTCTTCCAACTTAAGAGGCTACTCTGCCAACAAAAGAACCACTGAAGTTGAAAGAAGGCTCGTCAGACAAGAGGAACTTTGGTGAGTGAAATGGCCAGTAGCACAATGGCAATTAATGCCAAACTGCTTCTTTCTTGTCCCTTCCCAGGCAGGTAGAAGATTGAGAACATACACCAATGTTTCTTGACTCTTACATGGCCACTCTTCTTAATCCCTGGCACTAATTTCTGATAAGGCCTACTAACTGTATTTCTGATCCCCCAACTTCAAGTTGTTTGCTACCCTTGCTGGCTAGATTTTCCTCAGCCTTTGGGGGATAGATTAGGCAGAAAGACGGTGAGAAACCTGGACAGAAGTAAGACTGAGACAAACAAGTGAATGTAAAAGGGTGTTGTTAAGTATGAGATGGAGACAGATTTGGGAGTGAAGAGGTACACATAATTTGGCTTGCACACATGAGTTATCTTCAAGTATTTGTTCTATAAGCACCTGCCTTTTGCAGGGCATTTAATGTCTGTGGCTCACTGGGAACTGAAGTGCAGGAGTGCACCGGCTAATGTATGTGAAAAAGATACAAATATAGTCTGGTCTTTCATCAAGGAGATTTCTTAGCAGGATTTGAAATCCTCCATTTTACTAGCCTTTTACTAGCATCTGCTGTGTGGCAGTTATTTAATGTGGCACTCATAAGTAGTACTCAGGATCTGAAAACAATACCATCTCATCAGAAGGGTGGCAGAAGTGTTTGAAGTCCACATTAAGTGTTAATCTTAAATAATTTTTTTATAAAATGATATATCACTGGTATATGTCTCCAGATTGGCTAAAATGCATAAACATACTAATGTTGGAAATCTGAGCAGCATGAAAGGATATTTTATCATATGTGGTGGACCTGTAGCAAAGCTAAGAAATTCTGGATACAAATACATAATCAATACAGAAGATTTTAAAAACTATCATACAAATGAAGCCAGAAGCTTTTCTTTTAGGATTGATGGATAGTCAGCTTGAAAATAGTTATGGAACTTTGTTTTTGTATATGACTACAGAAACGAGGTTACTTTATGCCCTTCCCCATGGGCTTAATTAACTCTTTTTTGAATGACTAAACTTTCATTTTCCCCTGTGTCTGCTGATTGGTTTCCATTGGATGGATTGTGGAATGGCTCGACACATTCCTTTCCCATGCCCATGTACACATCCCCCCCCCCCCCCGCTCACATACGCATTTCAGTCGGAGCTGAACGCACGGCCACCCTGAAACAGCCTTCTCAGGGCCTTGTTGGATGGTCAGCATCTCCGTGCAGACAGGTTCTCCCTCAGAAGGCCAGCAGGTGTCATCTGGAGCCTACACAAAAACAGGAACTGCAAGGTTAGCATTTCATCAACTTCTTGCTGGGCATGACAGCACAACTACTACTGGCAATTCAAAATGACTGTGCCTGGCAGAGAGCCATCTGTGTGGGAACTTGCAAATCACACCTGGCTTAAAGAAGAATGCAGCCTCTTTCACTATTAAAAGGAGGATGCAGAAAAATGAAACCAGCACACCAACATGCAGCAAAATCCATATGAATGGCTGGTTCTGACACAACATTTTCCATGCAAATATTTCTGGGACTTAATTTCAATAACATTCCCAGGGAGGCAATGAGCAATGAAAGGAATTTAGGGCCCCTTTAATCATTATTCTAGCACCATGGAAAGCACTTCTATGTTGTTTCACCCACACCTTACGGTAATGTGATCTACAAATGTGAAGGCAAGGCTGCTTAGTGTGGGTCTTTCCCATGGAAATGGCACCCAGATGGCAAGGAAGGTGCTGACTGTATGGGAAAGAACCCTGCAAAGCAGCCCTGCCTGTGTGGCTGCACTGTCACATCTGCATGGGGTTTTTCTTTTGATGGAAATTGTATCCCACATGACTGTAATTGAATGAAGAGAGATTCAGGTGGGTAGCTGTGTTGGTCTGAAGCAGCAGAACAAAGTTTGAGTCCAGTGGCACCTTTAAGACAACAAAATTGTATTCAAGGTATACGCTTTCGTGTGCATGCACACTTCTTCTGATAAATTGAAATGGAAGTTACCAGTCTATC
Organism: Gekko japonicus; assembly: GCF_001447785.1. NCBI lineage: Eukaryota > Metazoa > Chordata > Lepidosauria > Squamata > Gekkonidae > Gekko > Gekko japonicus. The sequence continues at coordinate 60,493 of NW_015174860.1, forward strand.
TATATATATCTCTATCTCTATCTCTCTATCTATCTATATATATATATATGTAGAAGATGAGCAGCAAATTAGCATAAGCATAATAAACAGTGTTTAACAGATGCAAGGACCAAACTGGAATAACAAGCTTGGTTTATATGGTCACTGAAGAAGTATGCATACACACGGACGCTTATACCTTGAATAAAACTTTGTTCGTCTTAAAAGTGCCACTGGACTCACACTTTGTTCTGTAATTACGTGAGACAGACTTTCCTGAAGGTTCTACATACCCAACTCCTCCCATAATTCTGTTCTGTTGAACCACTGAATGCCATGATCCCACTGAATGCTTGTGTATCTGCATATAACTGGCTTACCAGGCTGCTTGTCCGTCCAGATGTTAAAGTAATGATGGTGTGGACTCCATATTCCCAGACCAGGCCCCAGAACTCCTCCAGGGCTAGTTTATCAGGTCCTTCAATAGCTATATAATCCTTGGCTGAGTTGCAGCCCTGCAAAAAACAAAGTAAAAACTATATAAAGCTAGTCAGGACAACTATAGCTCAGATGATAGGAGGCACAGCATAGTGCTATATCTCTCTGGCCTCATATTGTACACTCTTAGAACATACACTCTGGTGATGGGAACCTCACAGAAAGAGCACTTTGCAGAGAGAAGGAACACATTGTATAAACAGCCAAAGGAGAGAACAAATATTGTTGTAGCAAACCTTTAACAATGCTCTGCTTAGATCCCTTACATGTACCTCACCTCAGGACACAAGCTCTGTCTGTCACAAGAGTATTGTTAGTATGCTGCTCTTTGATTGGTTGAGGAGGGGAGATGCTGTGGACTTGAATGCAATTGCTATGCTCTCTGCACTTTGACAGGGGAGGGCTTCTTTCATAGATTTCTGTGGAGTGGGCAAAGGATATCAACTAGCAGTTCCAGCACTGCACTGGCACTTGTGATATGCCAATCTCAGGGCCTTTGGGTACAGCTGATCATGTTTTAACATCTGATTATCATCAGTGGTGCTCATTTGTCTGGGATATATTTCTGCCAATGGAACAAAAAATAGTGTTTGCCATTTTGGAACAATTATACTCTTCTGGGTCATATAATCTCAGCAGCGCTGCCAGGCAGCTATTATAAAGTGGTTTTGTATTTGTGCATTTCATTTTAGCTAACTTTGAGAAACACCCTTTTACACTTGCAAGTTTACTGATCATTTCACAAATATTATTTTACGTTTAAAGCCCATATTCAAAACATTTCCTTCGTGTCATTTGCATGAGTACTGCATTTCCACACATTTACCTATGCTTACAATGAAAATGTTGATGCAGTAGCTCCAAGACTGACTGATCCTTATATAATCCTTTTCCCAATCCAACAGCAACTGGGTTACCTTTGAGCTGCATGCTATGAGATATTTTATTAATGTATACTTAGAAATATATGTGAAAGCTAAATCAGGGGAAACTCTGTACATTTAACATGAGTAAGTGATTCCTCCCTGAGCTGGATGCTCAGGCTAGCCTGGTCTCATTAGATCTCAGAAGCGAAGCAGGATTGGCCCTGTCTAGTATTTGGATGAGAGACCTCTAAGGAATACCAGGCAGGCAATGGCAAACCACCTCTGAGCATCTCTTGCCTTGAAAACCCTACGGGGTCGCCATAAGTCAGCTGTGACTTGACAGCAAAAAAAGAAGTGATTCCTACCACAAGGGTGCAACATGCATCATATACTATTTGGAGGACCAGAAAAAGGAAAAAAACATAAGGTATAATGAACTCACAGGGATGAACCAAACATGTGAGAGGTCTGAGAAGGGATCCCGATCCAGTGCTGAGAACTTCACTTTGGCATGGTCACCTGGAAAATACCCTTTGTGTGAGTGGAACGGCACAGGTTTAACACAGTATATCAGGCTCAGCTTAAGCTGAGAACCAGTAAGGAATTGTGATGTGGAACAGAAAAAGACTGAGAAATTCCATGCAGGCCCTACAAATTCCATGAAGGGTAGTATAAGAGCTTGGACAGACCAATTTTCCTCTTCCCATTTTCCTTTTTGTTTTCTTTATTCGGCATGTACTTTTTCTGTAAGAGGCCCACTTTGGTATTATATACAACAAGAAGGGGGACCCATAATACTCGCGGGGGGAGGAGAAGCTCCATGGGAGAAGGAAGCAGCCACAGGTGAGCCTTCTCCCCTGCCCCCCCATCCCTGGCACGCATGGCGAGGCCCACGCCTCTCCAAGCTTCCCCCCTTCCCCAGCGGTGGCAGCGGCAGCGAGGCCTTGCTGGCCCACCGAATTTTCTCCCTTTTTCTCCCCCCCCCCTGCCTCCCCGGCGGTGGCAAGGCCTTGCCAGCCTGCCAAACTTTCTCCCTCCCCCCCCCCGGGCGGCGGCGAGGGCTGAGCAGCTTACAGCCACCAGCCGGCCAAGCCTTCTCCCCCTCTCTGGTGGTGGTGGCGGCGGTGGTGAAGCCGTTCTAAGAGCATTCCCTGTGCATCTCCCTGCCTCCCAGGTGCCCCCGATTTAGATATCCGCATGCAGGGGGCACCTTGGGAATTAGATATATAGATATCATTTCCCACCTCTACATTCTCCAGGATTCTATAAATACTCAAAGGCTTGAGATTGCTAATTTCCCCTCCCACACCATTTCATTTAACTGTCAGTTTCCCTCAACATTCCATGCTTCCTGGAGCATAGCATATTTGGTCCTCAACTGACCTTTTTGTTTATTTGTTTGTTTCTTGTGGTTAATTTACAAAGTCATATTTTTCTGCACAGCTGGAGATTCTACCTTTCCTTGCTGCTCTGTTGACCCTTGTTTTAATGGCCTGATTTTGTGCCTTTTGTGATCATAGTGGGGAGGCACTCGCTTTGTTATTAGGAATAACAACAACAACAACAACAATAATAAATCATCTGGGGAAAGCAAGAAGGCATTGGATACTCACGGTTTATCTGCATGTAAATTTTAAAACGCATACTAGCTCCCTCCCAAATTAGAATGCTTTTGCCCAAAATAGTACAGCTCTTTCCAATGCTATGTATGTTCTCAGAGCTCTTTGTGGGTTTTGGCATAATTCATATGCAATGATTTCTCTATACCAATTCAGCTTCTAATGCACAAAACAAAACACCGTTACTCACAGGGGATCTTGCTGGAGCAGAAGTTGATCTGTTGGTTGCTAGGAAGTGATGCAGCAGAACTGACCTCCTCTTTTGCCGCCTCCAAAAGCATCTGCTAGAGAAAAGCAGGGTAAGAAAGGAAGGGAGAGACTGGAGAGACTCTGGCTCAGAGATGAAGTTTCCACTAAGACTAGGCATGGCAGGATCCCAGAGGTCAGGGGAGAAGGGTTGAATCCAGGAGCTTCAACAAGTGATTGTAGACAATAACACAGAGCCAGCCTTGCAGTACAAAAGGCTATGTCAAATGTGTACCTTAGGGTTGCCAAAGGGTTACCAACTCTGGGTTGGAAAATTCCTGGAGATTTGGGGGTGAGGTCTAGGAAGGGTGTTTGGGGAGGGGAGGGACTTTAAGCAGGGTATAATGCCACATCACCATAATGTCCACCCTCCAAAGCATCCATTTTCTCCAGGGAAATTGATTTATGTTGCTTGGAGATAGTTGTAATTCCAGATCTCCAGGCCCCGTGTAGAGATTCGCAACCTTACTTGGTGCTGAAGCCCTAAAATGACCTAAAATGACCTAAAATGACCTAGAGACCGCCTCACTGCTGCAGGTGAGGGATCGGGACTGGAGTGGGGGACATGACGGAGGAGCAGCAGAGGAGCCCTGCAGCCTTTTCTCCAGCTTCAGCTAGAAAATTAAGGGCAACATCCAGCTTGCAGGGTAAGAGATGATAATCTTACTTGGTAAGATTCCTGAGCACTAGGCATGTGTATGATATTCAAAAATCAAATAACTACATGGAAGGACTACATGGAAGGACAAATCAAATAACTACATGGAAGGACAATGTTAATCTCAGTATGGTAAATAATGATATTTGGTAAAGTTACACTGAGAATGCAGCATGTTTCTATTGAAACTGATGGAAACAAAAGTAATAATGGAAACCAGGATTAATGGTGAAGTTTTTTAAATGGAAGGTAAATTAAAATGAACATTTAAAAAAATGAATTCCCTTACAGAAGACCTTCCTATACAGTCAGCAGAACAGAAAGTGGCATTTTCTTATACGTCCAAGGGCAGAGCTGATCACAGACACCACTGTAGGGTCTTGTGTATAACCATCTGTGGTGGCTTATCCACACATATAAATCACTGCTGCTGTCATCCAGTGATGAACATGTGGATCATCCCTAAGAAATTAGTAGGTACAGCCTAAGACCTCTTATACTCATGAACAGGTATTTTTATTTATTTATTTATTTATTTAATTTCTACCCCTACCCTCCCTGCCGAAGTAGGCTCAGGGCAGCTTACATAAAACACTAGACAATTAAAACAAATTTATTCAAAATCACAACAGAGTACACATAAAAACATACAAAGTGCTAGTGCTGAATTAATTCATATCTGATGGCAGGCAAGAGCAGCCTCCAACAATACAAACAAACCATCAACTGCCAGCGTAATCTGGGTTATATCTGGTAGGGGTGATTTTTGCACTAGCTTCTTGTACAATTTTGCTGGACTCTTGTCTCCCCCTTCTTGACTAAAACACATTGCGCAGAGTGGGGTTTTTTTTGGGGGGGGGCATCTGGAATACTGGTACCTTAACATGGGCATTCTTATATTGTATGTATGCTTGATACAATTGTGACTGCTTAAGTTGCCTATTTATTGCCTCAGTAAACTCTCTCTGACTTCACCATAGTCAGGTTCTCATTACTTCCTCTAAACTTGCTCTAGAAGCTACGTTTGTTACTGCTCCTTTTACTGCCATTTTTGTGTGCCATTGCCCAGTCTGGACATATTCCCTTAAGCCTAATACCCCGATTTCATCACCTCTTGGAAGCTAAACAGTGTCAGCTCTGGTTAGCATTTTGACGTGTCAAGGAAACGAGAAGTTAACCTCCGTGGGTCCCCAGGGTAAGGGTGCACAAGAACCAGACTGCTCTTTTGTTGTGTCCACTGACCGCCACCTGAGGTCAGCACACACACCTGAGCTTCAGTCCTGGACAACAATGGGGACTAGGATCCTAGCCCTACACTGGGGAACCAATGGGAACCATGGCGGGAGATTCAAACCCACCAATGGTGACCAGGGGGGTGTCCCCAGGTTTGTATATAGTTGGCCTGCCGGCCGTTTGTTCTCCCTTCTTGTTGTGTACTGAATAAAGCGTGCTATGCACCACCACGCAGTCTATCGTTTGTACGGGCGACCACCCACTACATAACATCTTTATATAATAATATTAAATTTGTTCAAAAGTCTTAAGAGAAAATAGTTATTGCCAACACATTACTCAGAAATCATACAGAACAAAAAAACAATAAAGCTAGCTTCACTACCTAATGCTGTGGCACAAACCTCAGTTTTTATAGAAAGCCTGCAAATCAGCATTGTCAACATCTTTAGCAATTGCAAAACATAATGCAGGCCTCTAGTCCAATGAAAATCTCAGGAAGCTACCCCCCCCCACACACACACAATTTAATTATAGCTTTTGGCCCAGCAGGTCAGGCAGTGGTGATATCCAATCACAATGTTTCTCTAAGAGGAACCTCTGGAAGATTTCATCACCTCTCACAGCTCAGCTTCCCCCCTCCCATCACAGGTTCCCATGAGAAACCAATTAACTGTCCTCCATCTTTAGCTTTGAGGATGATAAGGAGCCTGCAGGCCACCTGCAGGTCAGCCCAGGCCCAACACTGTTCACATTAACCCTATGGGGGGATGGTAGAGAAGATGCTTTGCTTCACAGGATGGGAGACAACCAAGGAAGTCCAGGGTCACTATGCAGAGGCAGGCAATAGCAAACCATCTCTGAACATCTCTTGCTTTGAAAACCCTACGGGGTCACCATAAGTTGGCTGTGACTTGACGGCACTTTCTACCACCACCACTGCAGAACCTAAGGCACCAATTCCTCTAGTATAGGAGTGAAAGGCAGCAGAGGATTTTCCTCATGTGAATTTAGGCCAGATGGGACAACAGGCTATGTTCATACAGGCAGAGGCCTGGGGCACATGAATCTCTCCAACCACACATGCTAAAAGCGTAGCCTCAGCTTTGTACTGTACTATGACAGAAAGATCTGTGGCCTGAAGCTCTGCTTGAGCCTGTGGTGTACCTCACACTGATCACCACTACAAGCGCTCTGACATGGCCCACCCTTAACACTGCTTCCTTTGGTCTCCCCTTGTAACCGCCATGTCCAGCTCTTACCTCATACTCCCTCAGGAAGCCAGCATTGGCCTTGTAACTGTTCCTTGCATGATGCTGAACAAAGCTCTTCAGAGGGATGGGGTGGGAGCTTCAGAGAAATAGAACAAAACAATCTTTCAGCTCACCCCTTAAGTTAATCTTACACAAGCTGACAGATCTGCACAGAAAAGCTAGTGTCAAGCAGTAGGATACTCTATTTGTACAAAACTGATTGTGTGGTAGAGTCCTTCTTTCAAATGAACACATGAAGGTACCTTATGCTGAATCAGACCATTGGTCTATCAGGGTCAGTACTGTCTACTTTGACAGGCAGTGGCTCCTCCAGGACCTCAAGCTGAGGTCTTTCACATCACCTGATACTTTTAACTGAATATGCTGGGGACTGCACATGGGACCTTCTGCCTTCAAAGCAGATGCTGTACTACTGAGCCACAGTCCAGCTCCATCTAGGAAACAGTTTTGCTGTGTGGGATAACTGAGGAGAGGCCTATGTGAAGTGGGTTAATTTGGAAACAGAAGTTGAATGGAGACTTACAGATCTACTCCAGATAGGCCAATAAGTGGGTTTTCAGAGATCTTCTCTAGGATGCAATTGTGCAGGAAAATGTACTGCCCCTAGAAGAGAAGAGCACACAATTATCATTTACCCTCTGGTACTGGCTAGCAGCCCAGCACACTTTGAAGCAGAAAGACAACAGGATCTAATTATGGTAATGTACAACTGGGAGGTCCTTGGTCTGTATTCCAATGTCAGTACTGACTTTCTAGGTTGTCTAAATTGTTGTTCTTGGTCATTCCATGATCAGTGTAATATACCAACCAAGTCACCTGCTCAGGTGCAACAAAAAAGGCAAATGTAAAAGTCCACCAGTATACAAATGGCAGGTATAAATTAAATGCTCATCAGTACAACAGAAAAGTATTTTGGATATTTGTTTTGACCTAGCCAATGGAAAATGCTACCAGCGCACACACCTCACAGGGGTACGTTGTTGTTGCTATACCTGACATATTCAAAACTCTGGCTGTGAATTTAGCTCACTGAATATGCACAGTGAACCACTGAGGAGGTCCGTTGTCAGGAATAGTTCCTCCACCCTGTCCTACAGCAAATGGAGATGATTTGATCTTTTAGGAAGCCTCTGAATAACCTCTGCAATAGGAAGCAGGAAGATGCTACATCAGGTTAGTTAGAAGCTAATCTTTGGGGCTTCTGGAATATACTTCAAAATGTGTCCGTCTCCCTGAAGCTGCTTGTTTCATTCTTTTCCCTACCCAACCCTACACCATCCTATCCCTTCTGCTAGCTCCCCCCCCCAGTTTTCTGATTAGCCCTGTCTGTTTGCCTCCATTTCACTGATTATGATTAAAGTCTTGAGGTCTAGCTGTGTCCAAGTAAAGCCCCGCTGCATAGCAGGTGATATGGGAGTTTCAGCAATGGAATAGCCTCATATTTTCCTCAGTAAGCAGAATCATAGCTAGGTTTTCAGAATTAACCGAGGGCAGACTCTCATATGGACTATGTCCAGCTGTCAGATCTCCCGTAGAGAGGGGTGTAGCCATATGGAAGTACACAGGGCTATTTTTGGGCAGGAACACACAGGAACGGAGTTCCGGCTGGCTCCCATGTTGGCCACGCCCAGCAGGAACTCATTAGCATAATAGGCCACACCCAACAGCAGAAACTCATTCGGATTGGCTACAATTAGGGGTGTATGGCCTAACATGCAAAAAGCATGTTTTGACAACAAACAAGGTAAAGAGAATAAGAAGCAAAAGGTGGGTGTGGCTGGATGAGCACACTTATGGTAACATGGGGGTGTGGCCTAATATGCGATTGAGCTGTGCTGTCAGGGGTGTGGCCTAATATGCTAATGAGTTCCTGCTGTTGGGTATGGCCTATTATGCTAATGAGTTCCTGTTGGGCTTTTTCTACAAAAAAAGACCTGTAAGTACATGATCACCATGGTGTAGCAGGCCACCAGCTCTGGTAGTCTCTTGTAGGCAAATGCACCTCCAAATCTAGCTCGGATCATCCAGCATTCCTCACAAGTTTCCAGAGACATTCTCATCTGCCTGCAACAATGTTAATCACAATTTTTCAAGTTGCCTCTGGATCAGATTCTCAAACTAGCCACAAATAAATTTTGAATGGAGACCTGACCGAGGGAGGGGGAATCATAAGGAATGTAGTGGTTATCCTAAGGGGACACACAAACACATACACACACACATGAGGAAGCTGCTGGAACTCCACTAAAATGCCTGTTCTGAAAACAATTATCTCCAGTTAAACAAGAGCAGCTCCAGGACAAGATTCAGTGTTGATCTGGGCATTTGGAGAAATCAGGTGGTTATCACCTTCCTAGGCATATTCTACTTTAGACTGCAGATATAAGATCTCTTGTTTGAATGCCAGTCTTGCAAAAAATGGCCACGCCTGTGTATAGAAAGACAGTGTATCAAGCAGAAGGCTAGGCTAGAGCCCTTTATTTTGATACTCTACTTTTCTATGTGCAGGTAATTTTTAAACATATAGGGGCACACAGGATTTCTACCTGTGATCTGCAATATTACAGTCCCAGAAAGAAAGCAGCACCTGATTTCTCTGTATGTGCAGTTCAGCTCTCAGAAATTTGCCTCTGATGGTATAGCAGAAACCACTACTCAAAATCATTTTAGATGAGGATCTAATCATGAGAGCATTTTGGCATGGGAGTACTGTTTTTGCATATCAGCCTTGTGCATTTTGTTGGACTGCCACAGAGTTTCATGCATCTGGTTAGAGCAGCTGTCAAGATGCAAACTTCTTTAGGCTGTGAAGCTTATAAAGGCTCACTGGAAAGGTTAAGGCTCTGTTATATCCTTAAGAGATTCGGTAATGGGGCAGTGGAGGGGGAGGTCTCATATTCTCACCAGAGTCTGAATCATCACATGGCGGCTCATCCGTAGACTGTACATGGTGTTGAACACATCCACCATCTTCTCGTGCTTCAGCTGCTGCAGGAGCCGGTCAAGGGCAAGGAAGGTGCCTGTGCGGCCCACTCCGGCACTGCAACAGCAGAGTGGAAGAGGAGAGTTTAACAGGCTGCTCCCAACACAGCTCCGATGGCTCAGTTGTTTTGTTTCTTGCTCTGTGCCCCATTGGCCCGCCTACAATGCCTTCTAGTCCAGACAAGCTAAAACAGACCAGGAATCTGGCATCATAGATCTCACGTTATGTAGAAGATGTCCTGATACATGTTTATCCATATCTCATCATTGACAGAATAATAGAGGCAATTATTTATTTTAAATGTATATCTGACCATTTCAATTTCTGTACATATCAATAACAACAATATCCATAAAAAGCTAAAAACGATATACACTGGAGGTACCCTACAGGTACACAATCTTGACATCCCATATATGTGTGTGTGTGTGAATTATTTAAGACAACATTAATAACTCAAAAAATGCCTCTTGAAGCTAAGGCGTTATGAAAGGCATTTAATAACACAAAAAACACCTCTTGAAGCTAAGGCGTTATGAAGGGCATTGCACTCCACTGACAAGAAGTTGCTTGTGGTGCCTGGCCAAAGAGAAGTTGCTTGTGGTGCCTGTCCTCAGCCAGGGCCTTTTAGTGCCCTGGCCCCAACCTGGTGGAACTCTCTGCCTAGTAACATCTGTGCCCTGCAGGACTTGATGCAGTTCCACAGGGCTTGTAAGGCAAAGATGTTCTGCCAGGCATTTGGTTGAGGACAGCGATGGTGTCCATCTGGCTGGCATCCAATTGGCCACAGTGTCTACAAAATGATTTAACAAATAACAAAACAATGAAAAGTTTTGGATACCTACTCTGGACTTGATGGATTCTGTAGACTTCTATATTTCCTATGATGGATTTTATGTACAGATTTATTGCTGATTACATATGTGTTTCACTTTGCTGAAGTCTCTTTTTGTATATTTACTCATGCGGGTATTTCAGCACACAGTTGTTTTGCTGTTACTTACAAAATGATTTAAGACAAAGTTGCAACTGGTGGTTTAACTAATGTAATACAGTGCAGGGTGTCATCAGTGTATTCCAAAGCTATGGATGATCTCAGTTAGCTACCCTTTCTGTGTGTCTATAAACACAGACTAGAATAATCAAATGGTAAACCCAGTCTTTTGGCAATGACCCTATTGAAAAGTATCCACTATTTAAAAGTAGCCTTTAAAAAAACTATTCCAATTGTTCTGAAAAAGTCCACTTAAAAATACAGACATGGCGAATGCTTGTTAATGTTCCTTAATGGCAAAACTATCTGCATGTGGAAAGGTAGCATGGCAGAGAAAACAGCACATCTAGAACTGGCTTTTCAAATACAAAGAACTGTGGTATGGGAAAGAATTCCAACATATCATTTCCTACCTGCATTTTGATGTGGTGTAGTCTAAGAAGGGTTATACTTCGTGGGGTTTTTGAATGTGTGAATTAGCTCTTAGCTGACCAGAGAAAATAACTGAAACTATGTAGATGTCCTTCTATTAGTGTGGGGTTTTTTCATTCCTTGTTGCTTTCATGGTTTCAGGCAGAGAGTGGTGAGCAGGTGGGCTATCTGTGACTTACCTGCAGTGTATCAGTGTAGGCCCAGAGTCCTTTGCATTCTGCACATGTGCTTGCACCAGATCTATGAAGGTAATGATGGAAGTTGTGGACTCGGGGACACCATGATCAGGCCATGCTGTATAGTGCAGATGGGTCACTCCCCTCTCCTCTTTGAGCACTGCCTGTGATGGGAGGCCCACATTAGTGTTCAGCGCAATAAACAAAGGGGAATGCTCACTGCTGAATCTTCTCAAATGAGTCTGGGATCCTGTCTGTTACAATTACCTCTCAGTATGAGACATTGGAAATGCAGGTCCAGAAGCACTCACCCAGAGGAACTATGATAGAGGGGCATTTGTAGCAAAATATGCTTCTGTACTTTGCTGAACAGCCAGTGTGGTGTCACCTAGTTCCGTACTAGGATCTGGGAGACACAGGTTCAAATTCCCGCTCATGGGGTGACCTTCTGCCAGTTATTCTCTCTCAGTATAACCTACCTCACAAGGTTGTTGCTGTGAGGCCACATTATGCAAAACATTTATTCCAGATCCAGGGCTGCTGAGAGCCACCATGGGCCCCTGGACAAAGATTCCATCTGGGGCCCGCATATGACCCTGATCCAAACGAAATATTAGAACAAAACAACGTTGCTGGCTCTTACCACACATCTATAATAATAAAAGGATACACATAACCATCCGTCTGTCCATTTGTGGCAGGCATAGCTTATTAGAAAATAAAACTAGGATCCTCAAAACTGGCTACCAGCTTCAGGATGATTGTGGGAGTTTCAGGGCCAAAAATGAAAGGAACTGGGATATCCTGGCCCAAATTATCTCCAGACCCCACCCCACCCTGCTATTTGCCATGGAAGCTAAGCTAAGTGGTTAAAGTGTTGGACCAGGATCTGGGAGACCCAGGTTCAAATCCCCACTCTGCCAATGGAAGCCTGCTGGGTGACCTCAGGCCAGTCAAACACTCTCAGCCTAAACTACTTTGCAGGGAAGTTGTGAAGGCAAAACAGAGGAGACAAGAATGATGTAAGGCACTTTGGCTCCCCCTTGGAAAGAAAGGCAGGGCATAAATAAAGTAAATAAACATTCTAACTTCTGTTCCTCATTTGTTACCACTAAGGTAGATTAACATTCTGTTATCTTACGTGTAAAGGGTGGAGGGAGGGGAAGCCTGCTTTTACTACTTTGATAGATTATGTGAGAATATTAACTCCCCCCCCCCAGATCCATTCATAATATCAACAAAGGTTTGCTGCTGTACTACTGACAAATATGTTCTAAGTTGCCAAGCTGGATAGAAGAGTTCAGACTGAAAAATAAGGGGGTGTGGACGAAAAATTATAAGTGAGGATAGACAAAGGGGGAGGGGTGGAGTCTGAGGAGAGGAGGGATCTCAGAGGGGTAGAATGTTAAATACCTTCTAAGAGAGCAAAATGAGGGAGGAGAAAAGTGTGGACAAGAGTTAGGGAAATGAAGGAAAAGACAACAAAAGGTTTTTTTGGGGGGGAGGGGGGTTCCTACCACACTCTAACAGGACTGCCCCTTTGTAAGATGTGTGTGCAGGAGCTGGGTGACACTAAAGAAAGAGGGAAACCGTAGACATTGACCTTGTGAGGACTCTGCCTCTTGGCAATGACTAGCTTGTCCCGAGTTAGGGTTTTCAGGTCCCTCCGAGCAGCCAGTAGGGGAAGGGGTTGCACTTACCAGGAGCAGGGAAGAACACTCAGGATTTCTGTGACATGCCTATGTGATCAGAAGTGATGTAGACACATCAGGAGGTGATGCTCTGTTTTTTGGGTAAATTAGCTTCTACCATAAAGTTTTTGCCCCCAAACCAGAGCATCACCCCTGACGTGCCTACATCACTTCCGGGTCATGTAGGCATGTTGCAGAAACGCTGGGCCTTCCTCCCATGGGCCAACTGGCCGGCAGCAGAGAAGTGGGGCCTGGCAGTGGGAGACCCCCATACCCACCAGGGGGTGTCTGGCGTCCCTATGTTGGCTGTTCTTGCCTTGCTCCAGTGGTAGTTGACGGGTCTAGCAGGATCTGATTACCAAATGGTTTCCCTCAGCCTCATAGTAAACTTTGCAGAAGGGCTCTGCCTTCCCCACACCCCTAGTGAATACAGCATGACACTGGCTTCAGCTGACTTGGGTCCCCCGAATTTTGTCCCCCCCTCCCAGTCCACCTCACTCGGCAGTCCCATCCAGATCATTAGTGCTCCCTAGAACAGTACAGCTCTGCCATGTCCATTATATTTGCAGTTTTAATTTGGTAAACTTACTGGTAGCTGTCATGGTGGCAGAAAGACATGTGGGTCTTCTACTTACATGCTGGAGCTTGAACTCCCGTGTGGTCCACTCATCTGCAAAATTTTGAGCAAGCAAGTGGATGGTGATCTGTCCAGAAACGACGGGAGAAGTGTCCAAGGGCCAGTAGCATTCACAAAGCACCTAAGAGGGGAAGAAGAAATCCTTGCAGTACACATTTTCTACAGAAGCAGAACAATAAAAGCCAGAGACTGGCCGTGCCCGTACCAACGCACATTGGTGGATAACACTTCATATTTTGCGTCCTCGTTCCTGATCCTGTTCCTATTTCTGTCCACTGTGACACATTATACAGTGCATACAAGTTTGCCCTTTGTAAATCGCAAGAGAGTTTCATTGGTCTGCTTGAGAGCATTTGTGTGCAGCCACGCTCTGTTTAGACATTGCTCACTTTGCTGGCGTATGCAAAACCTAAACAGAAAGATGCAGGACACTTTCTTGATTTGAGCACCAAAATTAGTATTTATATTCAGAATTACTTTTTTATTATTATTACAAAAAGGAATTGGACCAAGATGCAAGTTGAGGCATTCAGTATGGCATGCATCAATTAGTGATGGCATTTACTTGAGGAAGTCATGTGAAAAAATGCACTGTGAACATTCCCTCAGATCTGGAAAGGTCTTCCTCCTACTGAAGGTCCAATCAAAAATACAAGAAATAATAATGAAAAAAGTACCCATTAAACCAGACTTATTTCGACTAAATATTATCCCAGAGATATACAATAAATCAGATATAGTGACGGCGGTGAGGATTTTATTTGCCAAATATCGGAAATTAGAAATAATATCTTCAAGGGAAGAATTTATACAGAAATTATTAGATATAGCTGAAATGGATAAATTAATAAATTTGTTAAAAGAAAAAGGTGAAGAAACTTTTGAAGATTTGTGGTCAAGATTCTGAGTGGTTGCGCTAAACTTTTATTTTCTAAGGAAACAATATGTTATGTAAATTTAAGGTGTTTTATTTAAACTGTAAATGGTTGGGAGATCCTCTGTATTTTCAAGAGATCTGATATATACGTCTTTTGTTGTGTATATAGAAAAATCTTTAAATAAACTTTTTTAAAAAGTATCTGGAAAGGTCTTGAGATCTTATTTCCACCATGGATCCTAGTGGTCAACCTGTATACCTAGAACACAATGACAGGAGGTGGGGAGTGGGGCTGGGGTAGGGTAAGCTTATGTCCTCCAAAGTGTTCCTTGGCAAGCTGTGTACACAGTTGAGGGCAGTTGCCCATTTATTGGAACTACTGACTGTCCTAGGATGATGGGAAGGTTTGAATTATCCCAAGAATATATTTTTTAAAAATCGTATTAATTATATGTAGAATAATGGACACATTATAAATATAATTCTAAAAATAAATCACAAGAAAATGTGACCATTGTGCGTGTCTCAGGTGTTGGTGTTTGCTGTGGACTATGGGGGAAGGGAGTGTGCGTGCGTGTGGGGGTGCCATGCAAGCCACATGATCATTGCAGACAACTCCTGTGGCCCACTCCTCTCTGTTCCCTGCCAGTGACAAATCCTTGACTCTTCCTCCTCAATTAATGGTTCCCATTGGTCCTGCCTGCCCTGTCTATTACGCTGCCTCCACCTAGCAACAGTGCCAGGACAGAATGCTGCAGCGGAAATGCCACAGATGCCACTGGGGCAGTGCCTGCCAACACCGACAGAGCACCTTTTCCCCCATTCGGCTGCTGCGTAGCTTTCCTCTTAGAGAAGTGACTAACAGCACCATAGCACAGGAACAAAAGTGGATTGCTTTGCCCATCATGTAGCCTCTAACTTGTTATTCTTCACAAGTGGAATTCAACAAGATTTCATAGATATTTCTTCAAGGATATTGTGTGTTTTACCAGATGTTTGACTATGCAGAATTAGACAAGTATAAATCCACTGATATCAATGGATTTAGCCTATATTAGCTGTGCGTGGGATTACTTTATAAATAATTTGCCACAATTATTTTCTCAGAAGGGATTAGTTCACACAATTGAAAATATGTGGTGGTGGAAAGTGCCATCAAGTCATAGCCAACTTATGGCAACCCCACAGTCTTCTGGGCAATACTGGTTTGCCACTGCCTGCCTCTGCATAGCAGCTGTGGACTTCCTTGGTGGTCTCCCATTCAAGTATTAACCACAGCTTAGCCACCGAGATCTGATGGGGTCAGGCTAACCTGGGCTATCCAGATCAGGGTGTTATTTATTTATTTTATTTATTTTTGGGATTTATATCCCGCCCCATCCCGTGTTCAGCTCGGGGCGGCTTACAAAGTTAAAATGTCAATACAAAACAACAGCATAATAAAAATATATCCAATATAAAATTTGGTGCTCAATTAATTTATATAAAAACCAAGATGGATGACGTCCCACACTGGCGGCCAAGTTCTTCACTGCAGGAGCACCAGGAAGAATATTTCTCAGCACTATTGGGCGACATCTACCTCATTCATGGGGTAGGTGGTTGGAATATCATTGATGGAACAGTGGCGGCGGCGGCTCCCCCTCAAAGGCCTGGCGGAAGAGCTCCGTCTTACAGGCCCTGCGGAACTGCACTAAGTCCCGCAGGGCCCGAGTCTCTTCCGGGAGCTCATTCCACCAGGTGGGAGCCGCCACCGAAAACGCCCTAGTCCTGGTTTGGGTCAGCTTCGTTTCTCGGGTGCCTGGTACCTCCAGGCGATGGAGGTTCCCCGATCTCAGTGCTCTTGGGGGAATGTACGGGGAGAGGCGGTCCCTTAGGTAGGCCGGACCCTGGCCATTCAGGGCTTTAAAGGTCAGCACCAGCACTTTGAAACGAATCCGGTATGCTATAGGCAGCCAGTGCAGCGCATGCAGCACCGGTCGGATGTGGTCTCACCTGGAGAGGCCCATCAACAACCTCGCTGCCGCATTCTGTTCATTTATGCAAAATACCCACACTCCCCCCCCCAAAGCTGAGTATGTCTGCGTGTATGTGAGGGGAGGGAGATTCTAAGCAGAAAACCAGCTAGAGGGAAAAGCCTCCCTCCTACTTCTTCTGGTTCAAGACTCCAGCTTCCAATGGCTGTTTTTTGTTTTTCTTAAAGATGTCAGCAGAAAGTTAGATCCATCTAACTTGGATGTCAGAATTCTGTGTGCACACAGATCTAGAGCAACAGACCTTTGGGAGTATTAATCAGAAGTCTTCACTCTATGTGCCCATCCACACCTATTCAGGAAGCACTAATAGTGCTGGACTGCCACCACATCACTGTTCCTTTTCTCTAACAAAAGACAGCCGGGTTTCCCCATCAGACTTACTCGTCCATTCTCCATACCCACAGTCAACATAACAATAGTGCAGACATGTTGCTCCCAGATCAGCCTCCAGAAGTCATCCACTGTTTTCCTCAAGGGTCCCTGACTGGCGATAAACTCCTGTGGGGAGTTGAAACCCTGAAAAAAAGGGCAGGCAGAAGAGTTAAAATAGATCAGCAAATGCTTTTCTTGGATGCACACAGTGGCATATATCCAGGAGCAGCATAGGATGATTACATCTCCCCAAATAGGCAAGGCTAAGATCACAGGCACTTGCTCATTTATAAAATGCCAATTGTACAGCCTCATGTTGCCTTGGAGCCATACGGGGTGGTGGTGGTGGTGGTGGTGGTAATTCTTCAACCTCCATTTGGTTTCACTGTTCTGCATTACTAGAGTTTTAAAGGAAAATATACCTGTTCCTTTAAATATATATATATTGTTATCTTTGAAATGCTATACTACAGTGGGGAAGCTAAATTTGAATAGCAAAGCCACATGGAGGCTGAAAAACTGAAACCCCCACTCCCTTTCTTGCAACCTCAAAGAAAACTGAGGCAGCTTGACCTTGGAAGTTGCATTTTATAGGCAGACCAAGATGTGTGGTCTTTGTCTCATCTGTCTGAGCTCATCTTTACCACTTTGAAAGGACATTGAGAACAATCCAGCAAAAGTTAATATTAAGTCTTACTGAGAGCAATTAAATGCAGTGGGACTTAGGGCACAACTGGATACGACTCTGGAGATTCACAATGGGATCTCCTGACTTCTTTAATTTTATTTGAAAGCAGTTGTATGGGAAGGGAAGAGATTAGACCAAGGCCATGGTGCTCGGGAAGGGTTTTTTTAAAACTCTTTCTTCCACACCATTTCTTCTTCTAAGGTACTATTTCTCCTGGAGGTAGGGGGAATATATGCCTTTGGATTAGGAAAATAGCATTAGGGGGAAAGGCTAGAAAAGTTCCCCCAGCATGGTGGCCCCAAATTTATTACAAATACGCCATCATATCACCACCAATACAATTCAAAACTTTGGAAGATCCAGTCATGGATTTCTGGCAAATCTAGCTGCAGCTTCATTTATGGCTGACTTTTGCTGGATTGAACTCATCTTCTGTGTTAGAATTATTCAAGTATATATCAACAAGAAGCCCCTATCATTATTAATAACAGGGGGTCTTCATTGCTTAGCTACCTCGATTATGATGAATTATGTTCTGGGAGTCCTTCGCTTCTCTTTTTTCATTATTTTGTTTAAAAGTGAGTTTTAGCTTTTCTGTTAATAGAGGAGAAATGAAGCTAAAAGACTTCCATGTTCTATACATTCCACATACCATTCAGAATAGGCACAGTGAGTAGGAGGGAAATACCCCAAGGAGAAGGAAGATTTTTTTCCCCTCTAAGTATTTGAGAATTTCTGGATTAGTGCACTGTGTAGGTTCTTTCAGACTAGAGAGACCCACTACCTTCCCTAGGTGTGGTCATATTCCTCAAGGATAAGAATGGCAGGTGTTCAAGGTATGTGAGGGCTTAGACTTGTCAAGGTATGTGAGGACTTAGAATTGTAGCCTCATTGAGCAGAAGAACTGAAGATCATCTTGCCCAACCTACAGCTCAGTCCTTCACACACCACTTTATATTATACCATTAACACTCTCTCTCTCTCTCTCTCTCTCTCTCTCTCTCTCTCTCTCTCTCTCTAAGAGGTATTAAACCGTATCACACATGCTACAGTATACTGTGAGAAGATAGCAGATATCTGGAAAGGCGGGATATAAATATAAACAATAAATAAATAAATAAATAAATAAAATAGCAGAATCAAAGAAGGGGTCACTCAGAAGATGTCCCTATGTAATTAATGGAATTGTTTAGTAAAATTGTTCAGATTGCTCAAACGAGTGAACCAATATTCTTTAGAGGATGGCAAATTATTCCCTACTCCCTGCCTCATACCACTACTCACTAGCTAACAGGATGTGTTCTTGCTAGTCAAAAATATCTTGAAAATAAAGCAAAACCACCCACTGAAACCCTGCAACAAAAATACACTTAGTCTTCTAGTCCACCCTATTTAATATCCATCTTCCATATGTGGCAGGGCAATTATTTGTCAGGAGAAAGACTGATCACCTCTCCCTTGTCCACTATTGCCATGTTAACACCCACCCATAAGAACATAAGAATTATTTAGCTGGATCAGACAGAAGTCCATTCAGTCCAGTATTCTTTTCCCAATAGTTGCCAGACAGCTACACGGATGGGAGACAAATCAGTCCTTTGCTAAGGAGATTTGTTTCCAAGCTTAGTGGATATACAAATTAAGCACAGTGTTCTGACACAGGCATGCAAAATGTAAGTGCTCTGCCCATGCACATACAGACATATTCTTTGCATCATGTACACATGGACAGACTAGTACATGCCAACATTAGTACTGCATGCACACACATAAAAATATGGTTTTAAGCCATTACCTGGGTAAATTACCAGAGAGGCATGAAGGATACATCCAAGCTCTTTAACATGCAGCTGTGCACAGCAGGAGGAGAAAGAGGAAATGGAAAGGGAAAACAGTAACATTTCAGAGCAGTGGGGCCACTTTTGAAAGCACCCTCACTACTTTTATTCCAACATACCCATTCCTGTCCATGGGCAAAGTCTGAAAAAAAGAACAGTTCTGCAAGTTTGAAGCAAAAGGCAGCTGTGCACTGTAATGATTGGCTGGCCCCATAGGCGTAATCTTCGTGGGGGCGGTGGGGCGTTACTACCCCCCCCGCCGAAATTTTCAGGAAGGTGCTCAGCCTCCCCCGGGAGCCACCCTTGCTCCTAGCAAGCAATGCCTCTGGCCCAGCCCCAGCCCCCCACCCCCGGGAAATTGGAAAGTCTACACCGTTGGCTATGATGTCATCAAAAAAACCACCTTCCCTCTCATTCCCACAGCAATTTTGCACTTTTAGGGGGAAATTCCTTTTTTAAATTAACAAGGAGATGAATGAGTGCATATAAACATTAAGTTCATGCTTTAAAATATAAAAAGGGCAGACAACCTGCCTAAAACGTGGGAGGAAGGGTAAGACTGACGGCTGAGACAGCATTCCATTTGTTGAAAGGTATAGCTGTTATTACACTTGTGAAACCTGGCTTATCAAGTGGCTTAGCAATATCCTTTTAAGTTCTCTTTTTATACTGCATCTGTCTACAGCAGGAAACAGGCTAATACAAGCTATCCAGCAAAGAGTGTCCACATCCAGGCCAACCTCCAGATTCTGTGTACACCCACATGCACACCACATACACAAACACACCTCAATGGATATTCTGTTCTCTCTGTGCTGGGTATTTTCTGGCTTCCCCCATGTTCCCCTGCCTTTGACAACTGTCTTTGGCAAATCCCACCTAGGTTCAGGCTGTTCAACAGCCACGTGCCCAGGTTCCAGTTCTCTAATGGTTTCTCATACTACAGCAATGTTGCTCTGTGTGGAGTTCTCAGTAGCCCTGTACACGCGACACAGGAGAGTAAAAGTCCAATGTGCACAGCAGGGTAGTGGAGGCAAGCACCTTAGTCCTACCTAGGGTTGCCAGCTCTAGCTTGGGAAATACCTGGAGATTTTGGGTGTGGAGCCTGGGGAGGGTGGGGTTCAGAGATGGAAGGAGCCTCAGCAATGTATAATGCCATAAATTCGACCTTCCAAAGTAGCCATTTTCTCCAGGGAATCTCTGTTGTTTGGACACCAGTTGCAATTCTGGTAGATCTCCAGCCACCACCTGGAGGTTGGCAGCCCTCATCTCACCTGTTTGCAACCAAGCTGCTCCCCAGAATGTATTTTCTTCACAAGGACTCAGTGCTTACACAGTAACAAATTATACACAAGTAGGATCTGTCCCTGTGATTGGGACGCTGCTTCTCAAATATTTCCAATCACCCAACAGCGCCTATCCATGTACATATATAAGCACTATCCTATGTAAGATGCAGGCAGGGATGGCACCAGTGTACTCATTCCCCACTGTACAGGGCCATCAGCCACATGTGATGGCCCTGCATACATATAAGTTGTGAATATAGGGCTACCATACAGACAATAACATAATATTTCTACTTATGAGGAGCTTTTCAGATTGTGGTGGAATGCTTGAACTCACTGGTACAAAGTTGGCATTGATATAGTCAGAGTGGGGTTCCCCATCCAGGAGGTTCAGCTTTACACGGGTGTAATCATCTGCAATGAGACCAGAAAGCCATCATGTAGGAAAATATCAGGAGGTATGTAGGACAATACTAGGAGAGGTTCATCAGAGGAACCATGCATTGTGAATCTTTTAGACTTTCCTTTAGAGGGCCAGGACTAGGTCCCTACTCTGGTACCCATTCCCTGCTTAGCTCTTGTTAAAATATAGCAAAACATTGAGAATAGCAAGTTAGACATGTGTGACTGTGGCCAAATCTTACAAGGCAGAACATGGGGGTATCGGTTCTTGCAGAGGTTGTCAGGGTGTTCAGCTTCTGTTTTTGGTTGCTCTTTCCCCACTTCTTTCAGCTCCTGTAGGACACAAGGAAAGAACTTCCTTAGTGTGACTACTGTCTTTCACATTCCCCTAAGAGAACATAAACCAGGCTCCATTATAGTGGGACAAATACCTCTAAGCTATCCAAGGCATAATCTAAAGGATGGGTTGTGTCATTAATTAAAGGAACAACTGGACCTAAACCATTAATTTTCCCCAAATCGAGTGCTATCTGAAAGACTGGTGCTTTCTCCCATGGAAACAGCCTGCTCATACCTCTGACTCATTTCCTACTATGACAAATAACTCTCTTACTTAAGGTCAAGCATGTGAACCTATTATCTACATAATGTCATGTAGATCTTTTAAGCTAGGATTTAGGTTGAGCTAGTCTATGTAAGGCCGGTGTGAGGCTACAAGGATTTCAGGGTAGTTCATTAGGGACACCACTGATAATGGTGTGAAACCAAATTTCATGGCTCTTATTGTTCCTCAAAATTCCCTGTCAAAACTATTCAAGTGAGATTTTGAGCCAGCTCTTCAATTCCTCTTGTCTTCCTACTCTTTAAACTGAGGGTATATAGGTAACTAGGGGCTCTCTGAAATATGTTCTCCTTTCACCCTGCACATACTGCATGGAAGATAGAAGGTCTCTGCCTTCCAGGTTAAGTCATGCTTACTGACACCAAGTAGTAAGAACAAAGAATAGGAGGATGTTTTAGGCCTCAGTCCAGGTTGGGCAGATCTTGTTGTCTTTCCTTGGCTCTGACAGGTAATTAAATTTATATCTCTGGACAACATGTGAAACAATCTACAGATGATAACAATGTCATCTGATTACAGCTACATAGCCAGCCTTGACCAAATCTGACCTAGAAAAAGCAAAGGCAATTACCTCAAAGTCCTGAAAGAACCCATGATTGGAGTTTGCTGCCCTTGCCTCATAATACTGCCTGAAACTTTGTATGGGGATGGGCCGGTGAATATTTCTGTAAGGAATAAAAATACAGAGCAGAGAGGGGTATAAAGCCATGCAAGTATTGAGCAGGAGCCTTCTAGGCAGAATGAGGATGCTAAGAGGTGGCAATACAGACACACAACAAACCAGGGACAATCCAGTTATTACACAAGGGTAATTGCATCTCCTTGCTGGGCCATATTGGAATAACCACTCATTCACATCTGCTACTGTCCTCTCAAAAAAAACCTGCCCTGCTGCCTGTGTTAGACGGCATGCTTGAGTGAGCAGGGAAACAGAAGAGTAGCTTCGCTTACCTCAGACTGTATGTAGCCATTTCTTGCGGCATGTTACCCTTCTCCTTTCTGAAAGCAAGAGACATGGAATGTTACTTCTTGGGAGGAAGGGAAGCATCTGGTTTATTACAGATGCTTCCTTCTTCTAGCAGCGCAATTACACAATATATCAGCACATGTGTTCCTCAACCTGTGTTTGCCAAAACAACTCAAATGGAGAGAAGCTTGTGAAGAAGAATGAGTGGGTGACGGAAGGGTTAAACTCTACTGACTGTGGGTCCTTCCCTAATGCTGCCTGGTTCTGCTATGACAAGGGAAACATGAGATTGCAATGAAAAAGAGAAATCTGGGTTTATTTTCTTCATCACATGTCATTTCACTCTTACAGTATGTGCTAAACGTCATTCAGGCCCACAGAATGGTTTCTTTTATTCCTTCAAGGTTTTGACCTATACAGCAACTAATGATCATGGTATTCAATCTGCACTGTTATTCAGATAATTTAGGCAATTTCTCACTTCTTCTTTAATATGATGTACTTCAGAGCAATTCACAGCAGGAGATTCTATCAAGATGGGTAGCCGTGTTAGTCTGTCTGTAGCAGTAGAAAAGAGCAAGAGTCCAGTAGCACTTTAAAGACTAACAAAATATGTGGCAGGGGTATGAGCTTCCGTGAGTGACTGAGTGATTTCTTCAGATACTTCACTCACGAAAGCTCATGCCCTGCCATGTATTTTGTTAGTCTTTAGGGAGATTCTGTGTTGACCATTTATTTCTCTCCTTCAGAGTTACCTAGAAGTTTTTCTTGGCTGCTTCCAAGGCCCAGCTCACAAGAAGAAAATCCCACACTGGGATGCTCCTTCCCTAGCAGCACCGCTTGCGACTTCCCTTACCTCCTTGACTTCAAATGCTTCATGTAGACCAACCCAGCAATTGCTGTGACTGTCAGGAGGAATCCCACGATGATTCCAGCCATAATTGGAGCAGATAGCATAGCAGAGTCCATGGAGGCATCTGCCGCTGGAATCCAAAATATTGAGAAGAGGTGAGGGAACTTTTCCACAGGGCAAAGCAATCTTTAATATGAAAATCTCACACACACTCAGGATCCCTCCCACACATTCCTTTGGAAGCATCGAGATTAACACATGAATCAATGATTAAGGAATTCTTCCAAGTAACTGATGGACACATATCTGATTAAATGGGAGATGCAGGTAAGGTCCGAGGGAAGTGGTTAAGAAACTATAAGGCTAGTTTATCCAGCAAACAACCCAAAATAGACAAACAATCTTACCTGAGAAGGCTGTGAAGGACACTTTGGGAGACCACTGATTGTAACTTGTGAATGCGGCAATACTGAACCTACAGCAGGACAAAACTGGAGAATGAGCAAGCCAAGTCTCATCATCACTACCTCATAGATTCTTCACTTTTCTCACCTAAACCGTTAGTTTTAGTCCTAGACCACATTGTCATCAGAGCTGAAATGGCTACAGAACAGTTCATAAAGCCAGTAGAGAATAGGTTTAGTTACAGCACTGGCATCTTCTCATCCTTTATCTCACACCTTCTCACACAAAACCAGTATACTTCAGAGTAGCAAATATAGGGTATAATAAACAGGAGTGGCTGTTTTCATCATACACAACATGAGTTTCTCAAAGATGTCAGTTTAACCATTGACAAAGACAAGAGTGCTAGACTAGCTGTTGTCCATCAACACATTTTGTATGCCTTACCTGTACTGTGTGTCTCTCTTCAGTTTTCCATTGCAGGTTTTCTGCAAGTGACTGCATTCCTCTGAGCCAACAGTCACTGGCCAGGCCTTGGGACCGGTGCTCTCATTGAGATGAAAGGGGTTTGGCACTAAGACAGCTAAATATGAGTCTTCTTGCCCATAATAGTGGTCATACCATGTGTGGGAGACGATGTCTTGGGTAGGTCTCAACACTGTAGATTCAGAGAGAAGCACTGCACTGTTATTACAACTGGGGCAGCAGTACAGATTCCCCAGTCAGCATGGAATGTGGCACAGAAGACACTTACAAGATTCATTAGTGGTGACAACGACACCATAATACTCTATGCGGCCATTCTCCTCGCTGAACATGTCGGGGGAGATGATGACTCTAGCGCTGGCATCAAATTCTGGGATGTCTGCTAGCACAGGAGGGGGAAGGACTGCAGTGGAAAGACGGAAAGTAAAAAAATAAATCACCAGTAGATGTTGCCATAGATGTATTCATAATAATAATAATCTATTCTGCCATTTTATTGATGCTAGATCACTGTTTTAGATCTTCATTTATCATTTTTATCTGTTGCTCTATTTGATTTTATGGATATTCTTTCTGTTGGTTCCCCCCCCCTTTCTAGTCATTGTTTGTTTATTTATTTCATTTATGAATTAAACTTCTATCCCACCCTACCCCACAAGTGGGCTCAGGGTGGCTCACAACATATACATCTCTCCCTTATAATAAAAGAGTAGTGGGGACCAACGTTCTAAAATGCGCACCGTTAGTGTATGGCCGGAAGAATCGCAACTCAGAAGACACTGGCTGCGATGGCTGGCTCCCTTAGGGCAACTGGGCTCCCATTGGCTGGGTGGCTGGGAGGGGAGGGACGAGGTCTCAGTCGCCTTGGAGTGCCTGGACTGCGATGATGCTGACTAGAGGCCCGGCGATCGGAGCCTGTAGGCTCCAGTCGCCCCTTCCGTTCCCCCACCCACCCACTAGACGCCCGGTGATTGGAGCCAGTAGGCTCCGGTTGCCGGCTCTGTTCACCCCTGCACCCACTAGAGACCCGGCGATCGGAGCCTGT
>NW_015174860.1:86250-99425 GCF_001447785.1 Gekko japonicus
AGCCTCCGGTCGCCGGCTCCTTCCCCCCCACCACCCACAAGAAGCCCGGTGACAGGAGGCAGCAGCCTCCGGTCACCGGCTCCTTCTCCCCCCCCCCATTCCAATTTAGTGGAATGGGGTGGGTAGACCTGTTCTCCAGATGCCAGGTCGTCCAATACACTGGAATGGGGTGGGTAGGAGAACAGGTCTTCCTACCTCATTCCACTACATTGGTAGACCTGGCCTCTAGATAACAGGTTTACCCACGCCATTCCAGTGTATTGGTAGACCTGGCCTCTTCACAGCTACAATGGTGCCCTCCCCCCCCACTTCACAGGCTTATGGGGGGGACAGGTGAGGGGGGATGGCGCTGACCCGTCCACCCTGTCCACATTCTCGCCACTACCCCCCCTCACTCCCTCTACATTTCTCCTTATGTCCCTTCATTCTATCCCTCCCTCACTCTTTCTCCCTTCCTCCCCATCGCTTTGACTTCCTTCCCCCCCCCCAAATCCTCACTCCCTCCATCTCTGCCTGTCTGTCTTTCTGACTGTCTGTCTCTGTTTCCCCCCCTCCAACCATCCTCTCTCTCTCTTTCCCAACCCCTCTGTCTGTCTGTCTGTCTGTCTGTCTGGGGCCCACCCACCCTACCTTTCTAGGGCTCGTTGTCTTCCTCCACAACGGTCTTTGCAGCTAGTTAACAATAAAACTGATGATATAAAAACAATTAAACCATCAAAGCAAGATGGCACAAAAACACTAACAGTCCAATGTCTCCTGTAGGATTTTAAACAGACGGTAATAGGTATCCCGATTCATAGCAGTTTTTAAGCAGATGGTGGGAGGGATCCAGGGTTCCTGGGACTATGCTCACATTGGAAGCTGCCTCAGACACCTTCGGGGGTTAAGAGTAAATAAATAAACAAATCCATAGCACAGTCCCAGTGTTCAAAGTACTGCACAATGCGTGTGTGTGCATGCACGTGTGTGTTAAGTGCTGTCATGTCGCTTCCAACTTATGGTGACCCTATGAATGAATGATCTCCAAACATGCTATTGTTACCAGATTTGCTCAGGTCTTGCAAACTGAGGGATGTGGCTTCCATTATTGAGTCCATTCATCTCATGTTGGGTCTTCCTCTTTTACTTCTGCCTTCAGCTTTTCCTAGCAATACAGATTCTCAAGAACAGACTTGTATGGCGTGCCAGTATTATTGTCCCCATGTTGTAAATAGGAAGCTGATATGGAGGAATATGGACAGAATAGCAACCTGCCAAAGGCCACCTACTGAATTCTTAGGTAAGGTAAGAACACTGAGCCAGGAACTCCCTGGATCACACCCTTAGCCATAACACTGCAGTAGCTGTGTGATAGCTATCGCACAGCCCTACAGTATCACCAAACACTCCTCTCTCTACCAACTCTCCCCTTTCACAGTAAACGGTCTCAGTCCAGACTGATGAACTCTTACCCAGAAGTCCATGAGAGAATGGGAGGCACGTACCTTCCACAGACGTGTTGCAGATCATTGTCACAGATGGACCCCTCATGCTATTCCTGCCAACTGCATTAATGAAAATTTGATATGATGAGCCTGAGGTCAGCTCTGTCAGAGTTGCTTCAGCCCTGGAAACAGCCAGATGAAGTACGGGCTGATGGAGGACTCTTCTTGGAAACGTCTCCACTGCCAGCTCATAAGCCTTAATATCACTGTCAGGGATGGTCCAGTTCAGAAAAATACTGGTGACATCAGGGAAACATTGCAGGTTCTTCACCTCAGAGAGCTCTGGAAGGGCAAGACAAACTGAACTGAGTAGGCCTGAACGAGATGGAGCTTAGCAGTCTCTACCGCAACCGTAAACCTCTACTAGCCATATATAGAACAGATAAGATTGTGTTCATTTCCTGGCTACTCCAATACTGCTTTGTTCCTGACACATACTTTGGCAGAGACTCAGCCCCAAAAAGAAACAATTTCCAGAAATCCCAGATGTCTATTAGCACATGCATCCTGAAATTAGATTTTGGCACATAAGAATTTTGAAATCTCTTCAGCTCCATACAGGTCTGCTCCTAAAACTCTTACCCTGGCAACCGGGGAACATTTTTTGAGACCCAAGACCTGGGAGATGGCACTATAAAGAATTTAAAGGTATCTGTGCAATTTAGTGGGAGGTATCCTTATTCTGTAGCAGTAAGTAGCATGGTAAAAGCAATTATGGGCCTTTGTGTATCTTTGGAACTTATTGCTCAGCACTTGACCCAACTTCTTTTTCTCTTTGATACAGAGAACCATTCTAGCCTAATTCAGTAACTAACTAGTGCTTAAAATAAAAGGCCTGGATCATCTGGAAAGCAAAAACATGAAAAGGCTGCAATCCAAGGTTCAAAAATGCATGGAAGCATCTTGGAAAGGTGGAAAACTGCCAACAGTTTTGTGTTTCTGGGTTTTTATGTGAGTTTATCATTCTTGGATTTACTTGCTGGCTTTTAATGGTTGTTCATTTTAATGAGTTTATGCTTTATGATTTTATCTTCTATGTTTTCAGTTGCCTCAAGTAGATCTTTGAAGAAGTAGCATGTATAAGAACATAAGAGAAGCCAATGTTGGATCAGACCAATGGCCCATCTAGTCCAACACTCTGTCACACAGTGGCCAAAAATACCAGGTGCCATCAGGAGGTCCAGCAGTGGGGCCAGGATACTAGAAGCCCTTCCACTGTTGCCCCCCCCCCAAGCACCAAGAATACAGTGCATCACTTGCCCCAGCCTGAGAGTTCCTATCTATACCTTGTGGCTAATAGCCACTGATGGACCTCTGCTCCATATGCTTATCTAATTCCCTCTTGAAGCTGTCCACGCTTGTAGCCGCAGCCACCTCCTGTGGCAGTGAATTCCATGTGTTAATCACTCTTTGGGTGAAGAAGTAATTCCTTTTATCTGTTCTAACCTGACTGCTCAGCAATTTCATTGAGTGCCCAGTACGTGCCCTGGAGAGCCTTGCTCTCTGCAGATCAACATATCCTGATAGTCCCTGGTCCTTTTCTGCCCTGGCCCTGGCCTGGCAGAACACGCTCCCATATGAGATCAGGGCCCTGCGGGTCTTGTTACAGTTCCACAGGGCCTGTAACATGGAGCTGTCCTGCCAGGCCTTTGGCTGAGGTGGCGGGTGTTCAACCATCACAGCCTTCCTTGCCCACAGTAATTTATTATTGACTAACATCCTACACGAGGCACCATGGACTGCCCTGGAGTAGTTGCTTTTGTCTTAGTTGCCATCTTGTTCTGATTGTTTTAAATTTGGTTTTAATTATATGCTTATTCCTATTTTATTGTATATTTATACGGTGTGAACCACCCTGAGCCCACTTGTGGGATAGGGCAGGATATAAGCTTAATAAAACAAACAAGCAAGCAAGCAAACAAACCAGGTCCTCCCTTCACTGAGTTTCCATACCCTCTTCCCCAGGACGAGCACATACCTATTGGTATTACCACTGTCTCAGAGCTGCCCTTATATGGCCCAGAAATGCAGCTGAGTGATACGGAGTAATTTCTTCCTGGAACCAAGTCCTGGAAAACATGCTGGACCTGCCATGGGGCCAAGGTGTGATTCTGGAGCATGGTCCTGTTGCCAGGATGCCACAGCTGCACCTGGCAGCGCTCAGGCTTGCTAAGAGGCTTCCCCCAGAACACAGAGAGTGCAGAGCGGCCCCTTTCAACCACTGCAGAGAGCTTCCTGGGAACCACAGGGTCTAGGGTATAAAAACAAAGAAGGAAAGAATGATCCAGTTGTTAAAACTATGGAGCCATTGTGGATTGAAGTGTGTGTGCGGGAGTGAATCAAAAACTGCTATGCATCATCTAACGGTCCCTCTGAGTTTTGTTGTTGTCCTGAGTGGCAGAAACTTTCCAGGGCCCCAGGCAGGTATCTGACGAAGGGAGCTTTGAGTCTCAAAAGCTCATACCCCGAAAATCTTATTGGTCTCTAAGGTGCTCCTGGGCTCAAATCTAGCTCTTCTACTACAGACCAACATGGCAGCCCCCTGAAACTATCAGGCAGGACTGTTTCCCAACCCCACAGCTTTTAAATGGAGATGGCAAAGACTGGACCTGGGATATTATGAATGCACCAAGTTGTATCATCCCCTCAGTGCACCTATACTGAAGGCAACATAATGACTCATGTGAGAAAAATCACTAGGCTTAGCAGCTCAAAACTCAAAAGGGTACATACAGTAACAGTAGTATAGATTGGTGTTATACCGTAGAGATCTTCCAGACTGTTCTTAAAACTATATATATTGTTACATATAATTAACTATTTCATTAAAACGTTGTGGGATTTGGGATCTTTATGTTGAATTAGGTAGAAATGATGCCTCTAGAAATGGGAGCCATTTATTCATTCTGGCCCAATCTGCATCTAGCATTTGCTCTGCTGTTTTACCAAACCCACACTGGAACAGAAATTCCCCTCTACATTGCATGCCACTTTCACTTTGATTGATTGTCGGACTTTTTGGCAGTGTCCAAACTGCATGCCGCTTTCACTTCATTTGCTCTCTTGGTTTTATGGTAGCCGTCTGCATAGATTTATGGCTGTTTTATGGCCATTTAGGGGTGACTCTGCAGTCAGTACAGCTTGGCCTGGGGTATTTGAATGTGGTTTTTGAGCCACATCTTTTTCTGTTCTAGTGTCGGTTTGGTAAAACAGCGGAGCAAATGCTAGATGCAGATTGGGCCTCTGTTAACATGGCTTCCTGTGTTTCTAAACATGTGATGGACAGAACTGCAGATAGGACAGGCATGTTTCTTTAATGACAGGTGGTGGGGCTCAGTGGCAATGTACCCATATTGGACCCACTGAAAACCTGTACCATTTTGAGTCAGTTTGGCAAAGATGATGCCATTCCTCACACCGACACTTGTACTTTGGCTTAAGAGCTGTCCAGTGGAGTTCAGATTAAATGTCCTCCCAGGGTGATGTTGGTCTCAGCTTGATGTCCATGCCCATTGAAAGAATATACAGGTTCTTACACACACAGTTATGCAAATCTCTGTATAGACAAACCCAGAAGACCACGAAGGGACTCATACTCACATGTCCAGTCACTGACATTTCTTGCTGACATCCGGTATGGCCCTGCCAACGAAGAAACCTCAAGCAAATATTTAGTTCCAGGGAGCAGACTTAAGAAGGTGAAGTTTGTGGCCCTCTTCTGTACAGATGTCTTGGCTGCCACAGTGCCTGATCCAGCATAATACAGTGTCAGTGCATAGCCCTCTTGTTCTCCTGCAGGGGGTTCCCAGGCAGCACTCAGCTGGTCAGAGTGCCCTTTGTTTGACAAAGTCACTGTGTGAGGAGGCAGAGGGCCTAAGACGACAATAACACCAGAAGAGAAAACGGAAGTCATAGGCATCTCTAACTTTACATAGTTTATATAATTTACCTGATACCAGGGGTCATTTCCTGCAGGAGCGCACAGGAGCGGAGCTCCGGCAGTAAAGAGCCCAGGGGGTGGGCACATGCAACAAGCCCCACCCCCTGCTCCCAGCAGCCCTCAGTCAGAGCAAGAAGCAGCCAGGTAAGTTGCAGAGCCCGCCCCCCGGTCCAAAACAGTCCAGTGGCACCTTTAAGACCACGTTTTATTCAGGTACAAGCTCTCCCTCCTCTGTGAGGACAGATCTGCACGTCCCCCCCCCCCCGAAAGCTAGCCAAAACAGTCCAGTGGAGCCTGAGCGGTGAGTGTTGTCTTCTGACACACTTCCGGTGATGTCAGGGGGCGTGGCGTATGCAAATAAGTTATTCTAATGAGTTATGCTAATGAGCTCCTGCACCTCTTTTTCTACGAAATGACCCCTGCCTGATACAATTCAGAGTGAACAACAAAACCAGAATTCCATATTTATTCCATCAATAAGCATATCTGCATATAATTGTATCTTGTGCATAATACATTCTGCTAGTCATGTGGAAGGACTATGAAGATCAAATCCTCACACACAAACTGTGCTGGCTATCAAACAGGAAATGGATAATTCACTTCTTAGATCCCAGTTGCAGGGATTTTGGGGGCATAATGTTCAATTTTTTAATTTAAAACATTTTAATGCCACCTTTCTGCCCAATCAGGGCCCCCAAGGTGGTTCAAATAAAAACATTGAAACATTTGTGAACAATTTGAAATGATAAAATAGTTAAATACAAGCAGAAACATACAATACCACAATCAGGGAGGAGGGCCAGGGATGGTTAATGGGGATATGCCAAATGAAAAAAAAAAAGTTGGATTAGCTAAGTGGATTGACTATGGAAGCCCACAACAGAACCCTGTTACTGATAGCCCAGGGAAAAGACAAAATTTATAATACAGAGGAAATTATCTTTGTCACAGCTGCCGGGACTGATTTCAAATCCAATTCAAGATGGATTTTGGAATGGGGAGGGAGAAGCAGAATTTTACTCAGTTCTTCCCACGGCCACAGCAATCATGAGCCAGTTATTCCCCAGGTGATTAAAGCAGCTAGCAAGACTCAGCATTTGGCATCAGCAGTATCAGAGGGTGTCACTTTCCTCCTTGGCTGATAGCAACACCCTGTCCGGACTGAACTGTAAGGCTGTGATTTCAGAAAAGCTTTGCTGGCTGACAAATGAGACATTCAGGTTCAAATGACCAATGCCAGCCTTTGCTACTCACTTGTCCAGTCAGTGATGTTTCCTGCGGATGCTCTATAGGGGCCTGACAAGGAGATAATCTCAAACCAGTATCTGGTTCCTGGTGTCAGTCCTAAGAAGGTGTAATTGGTGGCATCTCTCCCCACAAAGTTTTGTGCTGCCGTGGTGCGGCATCCTGAGCAATACAAGTTTAGTTCATAGCCATGTAGTCTGCTGGATGCTGGTGTCCAAACCACTTGCAGCCTGTCCGGGTGCCTCTCGTTCCACATTTGCACAGAGGTAGCTGGCAGAGGAGCTGTGAAACAGGAAGAGCTTACATGAGAAGGGAAGGGGGCCGAAGG
The DNA here is from genome assembly GCF_001447785.1 of Gekko japonicus. Taxonomy (NCBI): domain Eukaryota; kingdom Metazoa; phylum Chordata; class Lepidosauria; order Squamata; family Gekkonidae; genus Gekko; species Gekko japonicus. The sequence continues at coordinate 93,251 of NW_015174860.1, forward strand.
AACTGGATGTTTATGGTAGCTGCAATACACCTGCACGTGGTGTTTTGACAACTTTGTTCTTTCAATCCAGCAAAGGAACTGGATGTTTATGGTAGTTTTGACAACTTTGTTCTTTCAATCCAGCCCAGTGTTTTAGAGTATCCTAGTCCACTCCAGGGCTTGGTGTGGGCATAGGTATGCCAGCCTCCAGTTGGGACTTGGGGATCCCCCAGAATTAGAGCTCATCTCTAGACTGCAGAGATCAGTTTCCCTGGAGAAAAAGGATGCTTTTGAGAGTGGACTCTATAGCATTGTACCCCACTGAGGTCCCGGACCTCCCTAGACTATATTCCCAAATTTCCAGGATCTGGCACCTGGATCCCAACCTGGATCTGGCAATCCTATTCCTCCCTAGTCGCCGGGGGTACCTGGCAACCCTATGTGGGCAGGAACAGGGAGAAAGGAAGTTGTACTCACTGTGGCTCCAGTCCAGACAGAGAAAGAACTGGACCTATTAAACTCTGTTCCTGTTTGAAGCCATGCTGTCTCCTTATTTCAATCCCTAGCATTAGAAACACAACACTCCACAGGACCAATGGAGCGTGGCTGTGACAGCAGCCATAGCAGGAGCAGGACTCCTCCCAAGGGGTGGCTCAGGTGAGAAATTTTGCTAGCTTACACTGTCCCCCCAGCACTTAGGTGAGGCCACTTTAAGAACTGTGGCCTAGCAGAGCAGTAGGGCTGCTTACCTCCAGATAACAGAGATCAGTTACCCTGGCTGCTTCGGAGGGTGGACTCTTATGGCACTGCACCCCATGGAGGCCCCTCTGCCCTCCCCAGGCTCCACCCCCAAATTTCCAGGAGTTTCCTAACCTAGATTTGGCATCCCTACTAGGTGGGATAGTTAAGAGGACCTCTCCCTCTGATCTTAATTCCTGTGCAGGAAAATAGGGGAGAAGATGGTCATTCAGATACCCCAGTCCCAAGTTATGTAGGGCTTTAAAGGACAAAGCCAACATCTTGGGCTGCAAAGCAGATTGGTAGCCAGTGTAGTTGCTGTCATTTTGGAGTCACTCGTTCATGATAGGTGGCCCCTGACCAACAGTCTAGCTGCAGCCTCTGAATGCACTTCAAGGGTAGCCCCACATAGAGTGCCTTGCAATAGTCCAGTCTAGACCTAACTAAGGCATGGATCACTGTGGCTAGACCAAAGTGACCATAAAGAAACAGGAGACATGACAATAAAAGACCATCTGAAAGCTTCAGTGAGGACCATTACCAGATTGTTCCCCCAGTTTTCTGGCAGTTCCACAAAAATCAACAATCCCAAGAGTGGTTTTGGCTCATTCAAGAACCAAATAGTTATTATTGTTGTAAACTCTTTATAAAGCTTTATAAGCTACCTTGCTTGTCATTGTTGGTAGAAAGGTGGGGTATAATTGCTTGAAATAACTAAATAATAGCTTGCAGGCAGGCCTAAAGCATCCATGTGATCATTGACTTCCCAAATTGAGGGGGCAAAAGGACTGGTCTACCCTATCTGGGCTTCACACGGCTTTTTGTTCCCTTTCATAAAATGAAAGCTGAATCAGCCTCAAGGCTGAAACACTCTGAAGGCCAAGAAGGACATAGTGCAGTCTACTTTCCTATGTAACACTGGTCAGAGGGCCTTCTTACAGTTCCTTCACTTACTCTGAAACGAATGGCCTACAACTGAGCACATAATGGGAGGATGTCTATGTCTGCACATAGGCAAGAGTGGGTGCAATGCTCCCTCTAAGCTGTGGAGTCTTGTGAGCAAAATTTTCTACTTTGTGAGCTACTGGCCATTAAAGTTGTGAGCAAGCAATTTGGCAACTGCACAAATTAGTTTGCTCGGGAGCCCTCCTTCCTGAGCTAAGACAAAAATATGTGAGCCAGAGGCTAAAGAACTGTGAGTTAGCTCACACTAACTCAGCTTAGAGGGAACACTGAGTGGGTGTGTTAGTTAGACACTGACATCAGCATGCACCCCTGCCTGTTTCTGGGAGAATACATGGGTAGGACTTTAGACTACAGGCACACTTTATATGCCTGCACATATATTTATGTATGTAGACATGCACACATGCAGAGGAAGTATGATCAAGCCCTTCCATTTCCATCTCTTTTCCTCTGATGATGTGAGATATTCCAGTTACAGTAAAGACCAGTCATATCTCAATAGCACATGGAGCTATATCGTTTTGTTCGCCCTGTGGAATGCAGTAAGGAGAGGGACATGCAAGGGGCTAGCCGATGGATGGCCAGATGGAGGGAGCCTGGGTAGGCTGCCAGGGCAGGGAAGGAAAAGAATAGGGAAGACGTTACAGGCAAACAGACCAGGTGCCTAAAGTAACAGGTAAATCCCTAGGCTCAGATAGGACAAGTCAAACCAATTAGACTCACATGTCCACTCAGTGATGGTGGAAGAGAAGGCCTCAGTTTGCCCTTTCACTGTGACAATCTGTACAGCAAATTGGCTGCCTGCTGGCAAACCTGTCCAGTTGAAATCCTGGGTACCTGGACCCACAACGTGAACTCTTTCCGTTCCTGGAGGCATCAGGTAATATAGTATAAGCCGGTAGAAGTCCTTGTGCCCAGAGGCCTCTGTCCAGGCCATGTACAGCACAGAAGAGCTGCCAGCATTCCTCAGCATCAGGTTCACAGGTGCTGCAGGAGCTGCAGGAAAAAGAGAGCTGGGTTCAGCACAGTGATGCTCACACAGCAGGTTCATTTCCAGAAAAGCCTGACCAGCCATTAGCATCAGTACTAATCCAACATAGCTCCATGAGACGACACAACTTCTCCCATGGCTTGGATGTTCCTCACAGACAAATCTTCTGCCCTCCAAGATGCAATGTCCAAATCCAGGTTTGCAGTTACCTGTGCAGCCTGTGCTGTTCCGGGAAGCTGAGCTGTATGGTCCAGCCAGCGACCACACTGCAATGACGTAGCATGTTCCTGGTGTTAACCCCAGAAGGGTGATATTAGTGCTGGTTTTCTCCACAGGAATGTGGTTTCTGGTAGCTTCAGGGCCTTCTTCAGAGACAGAGACCATATAGCTGTCCCGTTGCCCAGCAGGGGCCTTCCATTGCACAGACAATGTTGAGGAGCTACGGCTGGTCACCAGCAGGGAGAGAGGCATCAAGGGGACTAGAATGAGAAAAAGGGCTTCAGGGAAGGGAGGGAACATGGCTCAGTGGAAGAGCAACTGCTTTGCATGCAGAAGGTCCTAGGCTCAATCCTCAGCAGGCAACAGACCTCTGCTGAGACCCTGAAGAGCCACTAGGCTGGCTCAGGGTTAGGCAGCAACCGAGGGGGAAAAAAGGGGGTGGGACTCAAAGTTTTACATATACAATTGATGGTATATCTTATGACCAGTAGACCATACACATTTCGGCTCCTTAGGGCCTTCCTCAGTGGTCAATATTACTATTGTAAAACAACACACATCCAGAAATCATGAGGGACATGACGTGTGCTACTCCACCAAGGGAAATGTGCAGTGTACTCTCAGGCCAGACCAGGCAGAACAAGAGAGGAAGGACACAAGGGGTCTGGATTATACCTGTGTAGCCAATGGCTGTTTGTGAGGAAACATAGTGAGGCCCAGCCCTGGAGACAATCTCAACACGGTACCCACCGAAGTGGTACCTATTTATTTACTTGCAATTTCTTGCTTTCGAACTGCTAGGTTGGCAGGAGCTGGAACTAGAGATGGGAGCTCACTCCATCATGCGGCCGCCGGATCTTGAACTGCTGAACTACTGACCTTCCACAGCCTGCAGTTCAGCGTCTTAACCACTTGATGTTAACCTTGGTGTTATGTCATGCCAGCCACATGACCACGGAAATGTCTTCGGACAGCGCTGGCTCTTTGGCTTTGAAACGGAGATGAGCACCGCAACCCTAGAGTCAGATTCGACTGGCTTTCGAGCAAGGGAACCTTTACCTTTATTGTGGTGTACACATTAGCAAAAGATAAAATAGGTTAAAAGAAATTATCCAAATATCACACAGAGCTGAAAGTTTTACATATACAATTGATGGTATATCTTATGACCAGTAGACTATACGCATTTCGGCCCCTTAGGGCCTTCCTCAGTGGTCAATATTACTATTGTCAAACAACACACATCCAGAAATCAATATATGAAAAAAGGTTTTCTTTAGAGCCAGGTGTTGCTTTCTCATGTGATGTGCAATTGCTAAAGGTTTACATAGTAGACCATGGATAATCTCTCATGGTAACTGCACATGCTCTCCAAATTGTTCTGGTAACAAATATCCAATGTGTCTGGATGTGTGTCTCTTGCTACAGCTCAGGGACAATAATTTCATTGGTTTTTACATTTTATGTGACATACTATTGCCCCAAAGGCAGGATTAGGCAGTAGAGATGAGGAGGTGAAATTCACAAAAGTTTAAGCATGTTGTTCAAAGCAGATACCGGACCGTTTAAAGAAATAACTGCTTGTCTGATGCATTTGACCATAATTTGATCAGTACAAGTGTACAAAATGAGGAAGACAGATAGTACATCGGATGGCCATTAAGCTTCTACTGCTGTTAAGTCCTACTGCTGCTAGTGTAAGGGACATGAGGGACATGACGTGTGCTACTCCACCTCTGCTGAGACCCTGAAGAGCCACTAGGCTGGCTCAGGGTTAGGCAGCAACCGAGGGGGAAAAAAGGGGGTGGGACTCAAAGTTTTACATATACAATTGATGGTATATCTTATGACCAGTAGACCATACACATTTCGGCTCCTTAGGGCCTTCCTCAGTGGTCAATATTACTATTGTAAAACAACACACATCCAGAAATCATGAGGGACATGACGTGTGCTACTCCACCAAGGGAAATGTGCAGTGTACTCTCAGGCCAGACCAGGCAGAACAAGAGAGGAAGGACACAAGGGGTCTGGATTATACCTGTGTAGCCAATGGCTGTTTGTGAGGAAACATAGTGAGGTCCAGCCCTGGAGACAATCTCAACACGGTATCGTGCCCCTTCCACTAGGCCATCTATGGGCACCTCGGCAGTTCCATGTGGCACTGACAGGTTCCGGATAACAGACAGGGATTCATCTGAGTAGAGCTGTATCCAGTATTCTCGTCCTTGACCTGATTCCATCCAACTCACAATCAATTGCTGGGGGGTCTGGCCACATCTCACACTCACGTTGGCCAGAGATTGGGGATCTGCAGGGGTTACATAGACAGGGAGCTCATTATGAAGGAGCAAGAAAGGTAGACGTGCTAACTGAAACTCACAACGGCTTTTAGAGGGACCACTGCTGTTAGCTTTCTTTAGCACCGGAAATAGATCGCAGGCGTGCATTCAATGTCTTGCAAGAATGGCTACACCACCACTAGAAACTGCTGCCTGCTTGTTAAAACTCTTAAATATACATGTTCCTTATTAGAAGATAACCAGAAGGAAAAGCACTGTAAAATCTTGATCAAATAGTTAAGCCTTAGATGTTTTCTCAGTACTCATTTCCAGATTCCTAACATAAGGCAGCAAAACATTTGGTAAAACAGCCATATTTTAACTGCCCTCCAAAGAGTATGTCATGCATCGGGATAATAGGCATCAATGCAGCAATATGCAATGCCTTCAAGAGGACACTAGAGGGAGAGTACAACAAATAGAATAATGATGAGGCAGAGAAATCTACTTTGAAGGAATCAGCCTTCTCTTGATTTTAATTTAAATTTATATTCCACTCTGAGATCATGCAGGCCCTCCCCCCTCCAGGCAGCTCATAAAAATGGCAAAACAGTACTTAGAAACACCACAATAAATAATTGCAGCTTACCAGAATAATCACAAGAACATAGAGAATATTAGTGTTCCGCTTTGCTGTTGGTCAATCCCATCGACCGCTTGGGAACTTGAATCCTAATTCAGTGCAAAACAGTACTTAGAAACACCACAATAAATAATTGCAGCTTACCAGAATAATCACAATAAAGAACATAGAGAATATTTGTGTTCTGCTTTGCTGTTGGTCAATCCCATCGACTGCTTGGGAACTTGAATCCTAATTCAGTGCAACAGTGCCAAATTCAATGGCCTTAGGAAACCGGGAGGCTCACTTATGTAAAAGAATATCTTTGCCAGGCAGGAAATGATGGATTCCTCTTAAAACAGAGTGAGGATGGCAGAT
>NW_015174860.1:99934-125742 GCF_001447785.1 Gekko japonicus
GAAGGTCAGAGCTTGCTTTAGGCTTTTTCACTCCACTCTAACCAAATAACAAAACCTCCCAGCAAGCCAGCAATGGATTGTGTCTGTCCTGACTCTGGAAAGCATCTCCTTACTGATGTCAAACTTATCTCTCTGGCACATATGCACCAATGCTCCATTCCATGAGCAGCACCAGCAAGGTGTTCTTTTCCCTTTTTCCTACCCGAACTGCAGCCCTCTTTTTCACTTCCTCCAGTCCTGATTGATATGCATTTGCTCCTCTGCAATTCTTGTCACATTTTACTTCTCCCTATCCGTTTCCTATTATACTACTCTAATTCCTTGCATCACAGAATATTACACCTTCTTTCTTTTTTCTGTCCATAGTTATGCCTGAATAGCAGTTGCATAAAGTATAACTAAGAAAAGAAAGGGGCTTTCATGAACAGAAGCAGAATTACTGGCCCAGGCAGCTCAGTCATGGAAGGGTTTCCAGGCCCAGCTTGGCAACCAGTGGGACACTCGGGGAGGACAGGAGGGGGCAGCTGTTGGTGACCCCAGAAGTGACATTGCCAGAAATTCTTGGTAAAACCAGTTTTTTTGGCAGTTACTAGGAGGGCTGTCATCACTTCTGGGTTTTTCCTGGAAGTAACATCACACCATAGACCCAACAGCCCTTTTAAATATTTTTCTCCCAGTGCCGCTCTGAGTGTTGGTGGGAAACAGGAACTGGGGGCAGGGGGACTGGCAACTGTAGGGACAAGTAAACGTCATAGGGCTGTGGGGACAGCTGCAAGCCCATAGCCAGAAAATGGTCCATTCATGTGGATCTAGCCACACTGGTGGTGGAAAGTGCAATCAAGTCACAGCTGACTTCTGGCAACCCCATGCAGTTTTCAAAGCAACAGACAAAGAGGGCTGGTTTGCCATTGCCTGCTCTGTAGTGGCTCAAGTGGTTAAGACGCTGAACTGCAGGCTGTGAAAGGTCGGTAGTTCAGCAGTTCGAGACCCGGGTGCCACATGACAGAGTCCATTTCACAAAATAATTTTTTTTCTTTCATGAACCATGGCATTATGGTGGTAGGATCTACATTACAAGCTGTTGCTTTTTTCTGAGATTCCTGCATTCCTAATGGTAGCAAGAAATTGCAAGTAGATAAATAGGTACCACTTCGGTGAGTAGGTAACAGCGTTCCGTGCGCCTTGGTGATTAGTCACGCCGGCCACATGACCACGGCAACGTCTTCAGACAGCGCTGGCTCTTCGGCTTTGAAACAGAGATGAGCACCGCAACCCTAGAGTCAGATTCGACTGGCTTTCGAGCAAGGGAACCTTTACCTTTTACTCTGTAGTAGCAACCCCTGGACATCTTTGGTGATCTCCCATCCAAGTTTTAACCAGGACCGACTCTGTTTAGCTTACAAGATCTGAGGAGATCAGGCTAGCAACACTCCCAGACAGCAAAAGCAAGATGGCAAGAGCAGGCCCCTCCAGTATCTGCTGGATTTTGAACTTGTATCATAGTTATAAAGCAGACTCATCTCCCCCTAAAGCAAAAGTTGAGTTTGCCCTTTGTAATACTCCCAGTCACCATTTCCTTGCTTTCCTTTCCTTTCTTCCAGTGCTTCCTCCCATTTTCACAAATAGCTCTTGTGTGTCCACAGTAAACTCTTCCCTTGTTTCATGGTGTGTGTTGCTCTGATAGCGACTCTATTCTCTTTGCCTGTGTGTACAGGAACTAACTCCAAATGCAATTCAGGGACAAAACTTGCCCTGGGAACACTCTAGCCCTTCTCATGAGAGTGCCATACTTACATGTCCAGTCACTGGCCGTTTGAGCGGGAGACTGGAATGGGCCAGCCACGCCGACCATCCTCAGGGTGTACTGACGTCCAGGGACCAGCCTGTCGAAGATGGCGTCTGTCCTGCCCTTTCCTATGGTCACATTTTGGATCTCCTGCTGGGATTTGGTTTCCAACAGGGTTCCTATGTAATGGCCTTTGCCCCCAGAGGGGTTTTGCCAAGAGGCATGCAGTGACGTGCTGCGACCTTCGCTGCTGAGGCTCAGGTGGCCTGGAGGCAAAGGATCTGAAAGGAGAAGGTCAGAGCTTGCTTTAGGCTTTTTCACCCCACTCTAACCAAATAACAAAACCTCCCAGCAAGCCAGCAATGGATTGTGTCTGTCCTGACTCTGGAAAACATCTCCTTACTGATGTCAAACTTATCCCTCTGGCACATATGCACCAATGCTCCATTCCATGAGCAGCACCAGCAAGGTGTTCTTTTCCCTTTTTCCTACCCGAACTGCAGCCCTCTTTTTCACTTCCTCCAGTCCTGATTGATATGCATTTGCTCCTCTGCAATTCTTGTCACATTTTACTTCTCCCTATCCGTTTCCTATTATACTACTCTAATTCCTTGCATCACAGAATATTACACCTTCTTTCTTTTTTCTGTCCATAGTTATGCCTGAATAGCAGTTGCATAAAGTATAACTAAGAAAAGAAAGGGGCTTTCATGAACAGAAGCAGAATTACTGGCCCAGGCAGCTCAGTCATGGAAGGGTTTCCAGGCCCAGCTTGGCAACCAGTGGGACACTCGGGGAGGACAGGAGGGGGCAGCTGTTGGTGACCCCAGAAGTGACATTGCCAGAAATTCTTGGTAAAACCAGTTTTTTTGGCAGTTACTAGGAGGGCTGTCATCACTTCTGGGTTTTTCCTGGAAGTAACATCACACCATAGACCCAACAGCCCTTTTAAATATTTTTCTCCCAGTGCCGCTCTGAGTGTTGGTGGGAAACAGGAACTGGGGGCAGGGGGACTGGCAACTGTAGGGACAAGTAAAATTCTTAGGGCTGTGGGGACAGCTGCAAGCCCATAGCCAGAAAATGGTCCATTCATGCCATTTCACAAAATAATTTTTTTTCTTTCATGAACCATGGCATTATGGTGGTAGGATCTACATTACAAGCTGTTGCTTTTTTCTGAGATTCCTGCATTCCTAATGGTAGGATTTGCCCTGAAGTAGACAATTCAAAGACAAGGAGTATAACTTAAACCCAACAGAACTCAGACTGGTCTTTTGCTTCCAGCATCTGCACAGCTGTATTCTGTACAAGTCAGAGGAGCAAACAGCCAGTCCTGAGAGCCAATCAAAAGTCCCCACTGGCTTCATGCAGCCAGTGTGACTGACTCCAATCCAAGTGCAAAGCCCGCCAGAAAGAGCAGAACAACTTGTGCTTTCTTTGGCAATCACTAGCAGCTTCTAGTAGTGTTAAAGTATTCATGATCATATATTGCGCTTCCTTTGATACTCACAGGTCCAGTTCATGAGGCGAAGGGGCAGGGAGATGTAGGGCCCAGCGACAGTGCTGATCTCCCACATATAGTGAGTGCCTGGGTTTAACTGCTCATAGCGCAGGCTGGAATTGCCCTTAGAGAGTGAATTGTTTTGCACCAGCGTGGGCGGTTCTGTGGTGTACAGTGCTGCCACATAGCCAGTCCCAGCCGCCTCTTGCCACCAAGCATGAAGCATGTGGGCACTGCCCTGGCTTGACAGGCTGCCATCTGATGGAGCTATGGGATCTGGAAAAGGGAAAGCAAAATACAACATTATGTACAGGGCTTCTCACAAAAAAACACCCCTGAGTTGATCCCATATGTGGAGTGCTTCTTTTGGGACACAAGCAACAAAAAAGAAAAGCCTCTTCCACAAGGCTGCTAGTGGTGTTTTTCTGCAGCATTCAGGTCATGGGGTACACATAAGTATCAGAATCCTCCCCTGCTCAGGCCCAGTTCTCACACTAGAGTAAGTGCCATCCAATTCCAACAGCATAATGGAATTCCGGTGATTTGTGTTGCTCCAAAATCTCTCAGACACACAACTAAGATGGAGTGGAGTCCCTCTCTCTCTAAACTTCTAGATAGTTGGGATGAAGGAACCTCTTTCCATGAGAGGAAAGCAAAGCAACTGTTTTAGCCTGAAGAGAGCATGCATTCTTCTTCCACAGTGCCCACACGGGTGGCACCCAATCTGCATGTCCTTCTTTCAAACATCATTCAAATGCCTGTCTTCCCCACCCTGTTACCAGTTTCAGCAGCAGTCAAGCCCTCCTGCCCACATTGAGACCAAGCTTACATGTCCAAGCCGAGACGCTTTGAGAAGATGCTCTGTGGGGCCCAGCAACAGCGGTTACCCAGGCAATGTAGCGAGTCCCAGGAGTCAGGCCACGGAAGACATGGTGCGTGCTGTGCGCTGCTACTGTCAGATTTCGGAGGGGTGTGCTGCTCTTTCCCTCCTGCAGAGTCACCAGATAGAATTCTCTTTCTCCAGCTGGGGATTCCCATGATGCCTTCAAGGTGTTGTTTTTGCCAGAGTTGACCAAGCTCACACTGGTTGGGCTCAGAGGGTCTGTGGAGACCATCAGTCACAATGAATGCCCAGAGAATAATAGACTAAGTCTTTAGGGAGGGACGCTTATTGGATGTATTGAACTGAGTGACTGTTTTGTTATAGATACCTTAGAAATAAAGATACACACATATCTTTACCAGCACTCAAATAAACTTCTGGCTCTCTAGCCTTATCCTTGAGGACAACATCAGCTAACTAGCACTTCTGTGAGTGGGGTCCCATCCTACTCATTAGGGTGGACACAACATATTAGATTGACATTTCTTACAGACACCCATCTAAATATGCAAAAAAAAATTTGATCCACTGCATCTACTCTGTATTGCTCAAGTCAGTAGGAGAAGATTCAACTGTCCATTAACAAAAACAAATACAGAGGGTATCTCTGTTATCACAAAAATGTTGGATAGCAAGGAAAGCAAAGCTTCAAAGACAAGAAAGAAAATTGGCTAATACTGGGTAGAACAAAAGGGTGTTTTTGTTTTGTTTTTGCAATTAGCGTATTTCTCCCTAATGAAAACTAAACAATTTGTCTGCAGGGATATCTTTTCAGAGCTGGCCAATGGGATTTGAAGGGGCTTTCTGCGAGAGGAACAAATCCATTAATTGTGAAAGATCATTTTAATGACAGAAAGCAAGACTTTTGTTCGCACAGCCTTAATGACACTCTGTAGGTTTCATAAAACAAATATCTCTGGTCTAGCCTTTTGTTGTTCAGTCGCACAGTCGAGTCCAACTCTTCGCGACCCCATGGACAAGATCATGCCAGGCCCTCCTGTCTTCCGCCGTCCTCTGACGGTCTAGCCTTACAGTAGGAGAAATGGGGAAGATCTTCAAAACAGGGAAATGCAAGATTATAAGAGCAGTCCTCCGCAGAGTTATTCCACTCTCAGCCCATGGACATAAACTGGAGTAACCTTGCATAGAATCGCAGTATAGAACCAACACTGTCTCTAAGGAGTAAACTACATATTTGTGGGAGATCCATGATCAGGTTCTCCCATGTATTTTTCATCCTTAGAAAGCATCAGGTCCTCCCCCCCCCCCCCCCCCCCCATACCAACTGGTGCCGTAGCATGGCGAAAGGAACCCATTCTTTCTGAATCCATTTTAAAAACAGAAATTAGTCCCCTAAATTGCTGTTATCCCCAGGAGTAAAAAAATGGAGAAGCCAATCTCTATTAGGAAAACCACACAGGGAGAAATGGTTAAATCCTCCTATGTCTAGGTCATGGCCCTGAACCAAATTGGGGGACTACCTTCCTGCACAGCTGTCTGAACGTTAATTTTATCTTCAACTCTGACATGTTCATGCTCAATGCTTTAATCACTGGTATTAAAACTGAGACAGAGAGGGCCCCACGATGTTTCTGGAACCACCACCTGATTGGCTGAGGTGAGTTTGGCCACCCATTTCATCGACACCTTATTCCACCTTGAGGCCTGTCTTGCTTTGATAGTGCCACAAACAGTATCCTGTCCCATACTCACATGTATAAGCAGTGGCACTGGGCCCCTCAGCCTCATAATGCCCAGCTGACACCCTGACCTTCAGGAAGTAGGGGGTGCCAGGTTGCAGATGCTGGAAAGTGTAGCTGTCCACACCCTTCCTGGTTGACACAGTGATGCTTTCAGTAGGGATGCGGAGGTTTTGGAGGGTGAAATACAGCCATTCTGCTCCCTCTGTGCCAGCCCATGAGGCGGTAAGGCTGGAGTTGGAACGCCTGCTCCGTAAAGTCAGTGATTTAGGGGCGACAGGGGCTGTAGGGACAAATCATAGCCAAAGGAAGTCAGTGCTCATTGCATGACTCCAAAAACAAAAAATAGAAACAAGGGGCCAACACAGCCCAGGCCAGTCATGCCTTAAGAGTGGACATTTGGGCAGCCTTGCAAATAAGTCAACTCATCAAAGCTACTAGGCCGTTTTAGGAGTCTGCCCATAAACACATACCTGTGCCAGTCACTTGTGGTACATCAGTGGCTGACAAAAAGAAAAGCATCAATTATTTCCAGTTTACAAACACTGCCTGCAGGTGATACCCTCACCAGAGAGATAACTAGGTGAGTACATATTTACAAATTTAACCTCATGAGCACTACCAGACATTACGAGTTAATCTAGTCTGAATTATTAGCGCTTGCATATTCTCTCTCCTCTTTCTCATTGTCAAGAATGTGAATAAAGTAAAGTAATAGGCCCCAGATCAGAATGGTACAGTGGACAGTGTCAGACTAGGGTCCGGGAGATCCAGGTTCAAGTCTCTCAGGCCTCCACCTTGGCCATGAAGCTCACTAAGTGATCCTGTGTCAAGTCAGTGTCTTTCAGTCTAATAAACCTAACAGGGTTCTTGTGAAAAGAAAACAGGGAAGAGGAAATCGTATACACTACCCCGACTTCTCTGGAAGAATGGCAGGATAAAAATGCACTAGATAGATAAAGAGATGGATCCCTAGAGATGCCTCCATCTCTGCAGAGTTGCTTTTACCCTCCAACGTCTCCTGGCCAGAACACCAACTTCCCCTACCTGTCCATTGCTGTACACTGGTGCTTGCTGCCAAGTGACCCGCCAGTGTAGTGATGCGCAGGGCATACTTGCTGCCAGCCAGAAGCCTCTCAAACTGGAAAGTGGTGGCTCCTTTTGGAAGGGTCACATTCTTCACAGGGGCCTGAGATTCTGTGTGGTAGAGAACCAGCTGGTAGCCATCTTTCCCACCAGGGGCTTCACTCCAGGAGGCCACGAGCACAGAAGGGTTGCTCTGAGTGCTCAGGATCACGTCCTTTGCAGGGGAAGGAGCTAAAACAAGATGCAGGTTCAAAGACTGAACTTGCCACTGAGTAAGAGTGTCTAGGCTAGTACCATGTATTGTATATTCTTTATCAGATTCCCAAATCTATGTTTGAACCTGATGTCCACATCCTGGCCAGATTCCCAAAACAGTTTTTTGTTGTTGTTTGTTATAGTCCATCTCAAGAGTGTTGAGTTTGCAACTTGATCCATGCTTTGCAGAGTGGTCCTAAACACAGTTACACCCTTTTAAGACCATTGAAGTTAATAGACTTAGAAGGGTGTGATTCTGCTGAGGACTGCACTGTTAAAGTCTCACAATCCTTTTTAACCCCATACAGGCAGGGGTCATTTCCTGCAGGAGCGCACAGGATCGGAGCTCCGGCAGTAAAGAGCCCAGGGGGCCGACACATGCAACGAGCCCCACCCCCTGCTCCCAGCAGCCCTCAGTCAGAGCAAGAAGCAGCCAGGTAAGTTGCAGAGCCCCCCCAGCCCAAAACAGTCCAGTGGCACCTTTAAGACCAAGTTTTATTCAGGTACAAGCTCTCCCTCCTCTGCGAGGACAGATCTGCATGCCCCCCCCAATAGCTAGCAATCCAAAACAGTCCAGTGGAGCCTTAGCAGTGGGTGTTGCCTTCTGACACACTTCCGGTGATGTCAGGGTGTGTGGCATATGCAAATAAGTTATGCTAATGAGCTCCTGCACCTCTTTTTCTAAGAAATGGCCCCGGCATATAGGGCAACCTGTATGAAAGCCTCATACATAGATGTATACGTTTATTATCAATCAATCAACATTTGTTACAATCAACAGCAATGTTTCCTCTAAGCTGTGAGCAAAAATGCTTCTTCATGAGCCAAAAGAGCTACTAGCATTAAAATTGTGAGCAAGCCTACATTTGAGTATTGCGTAAATTAGTTTTTTAGAAGATTATGACCATAACCTTGTAAAACTCTCAGAATGAATTATTTTAAACTATAGTTTAAGAATGATTTAAACTTTAAATCATTCTTAAAATATAGTTTAAAATAATTCATTCTAAAAAATCTGTGTGCCAGCACACGCTAGCACAGTTTAGGGAGAACACTGCTATCAACTTGGTTTCCCCTAAATTGGCTGCAGATGTGACCTCTGCCCTCAAAGAGCATGTTCCTGTGTATTGTACTAGAGACAGGGGGCTTGTGATGATCCCAGGGCAGAAAGAAATGATGCCTTGAGCTTTAAAGCCCTCCCTCCTTAGGATCAGTGCGGAGAATATCTACATAAGGTAGTTTCATTGTGACTTTGCCTCCTTCCATTGTTCAACAAAATAACTGGATGTATCCTTTCATTTCCCATTTCACTGTGGGAATCACCTGCTGAGAAGGAGCACTGATTATTAAATGGTGTCAATACTGCAATTAGAAGAACCCACCACTGTGGCAGCTGTTGTTGCACTGCTCAGAGGTAACAGGCCAGGAAGCTGCAGTGAACAGGAAGGGTCAACAAGAAGAGCAATATAAAGCTTACAGAAATTGGTGGCTTCTATTCCAAAACGTAATAGGGAACAAATGGGACGCTTGAAGATTGTTACTTGTGTCTTCTGGACCCATGGCTCTAATTGCATATATGAAAGATAGCAATTGTGCCACTATTCAACAGTTGTAGAACCACCTTGAGACTAACTAGCTGGTTAGGGTGGCTGGGACTTTTCCTGAGGAAGCTGGAGGTGAGCCCAGCTTTCCACTCCCCCCCATACAAAGATCTGCAGCTGGGCAACAAAAGCGCACTCAGCATATGCTCAGAGAGGCACTCCTTGCATGGCAAAGGCAACTCTCCACTGCTGAGCAGGGTTCCACACATGTCAGATGAAGATAGACGCTCAACCCACCCCAACTGGAGAAGTGCAACATGGTGAGAGACCAGGACGGAGGGAAGTGTTGCTCCCCCGGTATCTGCTAGCCTCAGGGGCACCCTCTCTGCTTGGCTTCTGCTGCCATGCCAAACAGGGCACCTCAGTGGGCACGTCTGCTTGGGCTGTCTCTCTCTTGCTCCACCCTCCCATTGTGCAACAGTTTCAACAGGGTGGCTCACAGTTAACAATGCATAAATAACAATAAAATCTACTAAAACAGTTCAATTATACATTAAAAATCATAAGGTGCTGGTGATATTCCTCCATTGTTTACGATCGCGTACAAATAAGTGGGATAGCAGTCAACACTCATTCTGCTCTCTGGGCCAAACTCTGTAATAGAGATTACTGATGGTAATAATAGTGGCGCCTCCTCAACTGAAGGCCTGGTGGAGGAGTTCCTTCTTACAGGCCCTACGGAACTGTAAAAGATCCCGCAGGGCCCTGATCTCTTCCGGGAGCTCATTCTACCACTACGGAGCCTAGACTTGCAAAGTCCCCCCGGGGGGCGGGGAAACCCCCACTCCAGAGGCCCGTTCCCCGTCGCTGGCGGATCGGGCCCTGGGGGAACCCCACCTCGATGTGCACGTCACCCGGAAGTGACGCGATTACGCCGGGCACGCTGAGGGTGGGGCCACGGTCGTCTGAGGGAAAACTCTATGGTTTTCCCTCAGATGGTCGTGGCCCCGCTCCCAGCGTGCCCAGCGTGGTTGCGTCACCTCTGAGTGACGTGGATGCGGTGCGTGCGCTCCAGCCGCCAGCCAGGAGTCCCCCGCTGTGATGAAATTTGGACTTGGCAACCCTAACGGAGCCACCACTGAGAAGGTCCTGGCCCTGGTGGTGGTAAGCCTGGCGTCCTTGGGGGCCAGGAGGGTCAATCGGTTTTGCGACTTCAACCAAAGTGCTCTCTGAGGTATATATGGGGAAAGGCGGTCCCATAGGTATGTCGGACCCTGGCCATATAAGGCTTTAAAGGTAAGTACCAGCACCTTGAAGCGAATCCGGTATGCTATTGGCATACAGCGGCAGAGCCAGGAAAGGAAAGAAGGAGGTGCTGAGTGAGGAGAGGGTTGTGGCAGGGGTGGCTTCAGTCCTGTCATGCACTCCTGAAGCAGCCACTGGGGCAGGAGATGCCTGAAGGAAGGAGGCGTGAGCGAGCAGCAGCTGGAATTTCATCACCCTGTGCTGAGCCAAAAAGCTGTTCAGTAAGGGCTAAAAAATCTGTGTGCCAGCACAAGCTAGCACAGTTTAGCAAAAACACTGATCAACAGGTCAATCAACAACAAAGCACAGTTTACATATAAATGTAAAATAAATCTATAGAAATTAAAATACATGTTTTAATATAGGTAAGACACATGCTGTGGTGTCGTATTTCAAACAGTTTTCATAATGTATGTGACTCACACTGCCTCCTGCTACAGCTTGATGCTGAAAGTCTGGAGAACAAATCATACGCAACTCATTAGGAGTATACTGCTTTGCTAAAAATAGGTATTGTGGAAAGAATACTGTGCATTTTTGCTGATGAATGTATACAAACATTTGGTATTCTAAAGCATTGTCATAAGCCTGGAAAGAGCTCCATAATGCTGTACAGTTTGTCCGAAACAGAGTCACCCATATCAATTGATCTAAGAGAAAACCAGAAGACCTGGGACTACTTCTGTAATCAGCGGTTCCTGCAGTTGCAAAGAATTCTGGGAAAGACCTCCTGCAATATAACCACCAGAAACACTTCTAAGATGTCACCAGACAGGATCTGGTGCTCTGACTGTACACACAAACACATCCGTCTTGGATGCAAATCAAAGGAAGAGAAATTCCTTCTTGCAGCATGGCCAGAAGCATAAGATTTGGTGTATGTTTATTACTTATATAAAAAAATAATGAGAGAAACAGGGAGTAAGAAAGCTAGAAATATTCTAAGCTGACCTAAGCAAATTTACTTGGAAATAAACTCCATTCCAGTTAATGAGACTGACTTCCAAGTCAAGAAAAACAGAAGGACTGAGATATTAATGGAAACAATCTTAGAATACACGTGTCTGGGGTCGGCGCCACTGCCCCACACTTACCCCAAGAGACTGCAGGCCCCACCAAAGACATGCTGCCCCAGCAAGCCTTGAAGCTGGGAAAGTTGTCTGCCTGGTTGCAGCAGGGCATGGCCTTGACCAAGTCTACTCAGGAGTCAGCCAGTTTGAAGGAGCCCAGCTGGCTCTCAACAGCATGCTCAGCAGCAAAAGCCAACCCAGCCCAGTTTCTACTGGAAAAGGACTCTGAAACTGAGACCCAGGGCAACTCTGACAGGGGAGCAGGGATGGCAGGCAGCACTGACCTTCTTAGAGGAGGTCAGGCAGGGCAGCCAGCTCTTTAAAGAAGTTCAGAGGGAAGGGCCAGGGAGCTCACTACTCCAAGGCAAGTATCTATTGGCCAAGGGGCCTGTCACTTCCCAGGTCTGGATTGGGGAGAGAAGATTGGCTGAGCCCAGGGCTGGCCCTCTCTTGGGGAAGCATTTAAAAGCTGTTCTCAGGAGCAGCCAGGGAGGAAGAGCTAGACCCATTCCCTGGCAAGTGGGAGTAGGTACTTGGCAGAGCAATGTGGGGAAATTGGGTGAAAGGAAGCCTTCTCTTGCTCTATCCTGAGGCACTTGCCCAGCACAAAAGAGTGAGACAGCTCCGGAGTCAGACCCAG
The DNA here is from genome assembly GCF_001447785.1 of Gekko japonicus. Classification (NCBI taxonomy): domain Eukaryota; kingdom Metazoa; phylum Chordata; class Lepidosauria; order Squamata; family Gekkonidae; genus Gekko; species Gekko japonicus. The sequence goes on from NW_015174860.1 coordinate 111,702, forward strand.
CTCCAGTGGACCCTGACAGCACCCAAATAACATGTGCCTTTAGGTACCTGATTCAGATGTTTCTGGAATGAAACAATTAAGTTAAGAATGCAGAATGGAATCATCATATAAAAATAATAATCAGAGAATAGCTCTTCTCACAGAAAGGCATTGGAAGAGGTAACTGATTCAAAAGGTACAACACTGCGCAAAAGATGGGTGAAATATACACTTTTATTGGCCCAAGGCCAATAGAAATTCGTGGTGAGTACTGCAGGCAGAAGGACAGGGAAAACCTTTATATCTAGCTCATGGACTTTGACCCAGCTAGAGAAACTCTGGAATAATTAACATAAACTCACTTTTGATCCAAAATCCAAACCACGTGTTATGGTTGAGACAATTCTCAGTGCTTAGTCCATAGTTGATCATGCATTTTTGTAACATCTGAAGGGTTTTCATGCGTTCATGTCTGAAGGGTGAATATGCTCCCCCACCCCCTCCAAAGAACCAAGGTAGATAGAATCCCAGAACACATGTATTTTCAGGCCATAGGACAGTGATGAGTAACAGAAAGTATTAGCTGAAAGCAGAAAGATTGTTCCACTGTTGCTGCCTTTTAGTCTGGGCAATATAAATAATCCCTTTGGTTTCTGCACTTTCAGCCATATACCATGAAGTTTCCACTGGGCATACTCCCCAGACCAACAAAACTTGCTTCCTTCCTGCCCCACCAAGTAACTCTCATTTCAGAAAGCCATAGGAAGGGATATATGCTACTTTCACCTGCATGGCATAGTGTGCCAATGGAAGGTTTCTCCTGAATAATGCATTGTGCTGAGCTCATATAGTCACCATGTATCCAAACACACCAACTCTGCATTCAAAATGATAAAAAAATGTATCATTCTCCAGCTTACCCGTTTGCCCAGTGACTCTCCTACTGGAATTCTGTGCACAAGGCAGTTGGGCAGTGACTTCAATTCTGTACTGTGTCCCTGGAAGCAAGCCCTGGAAGCTGAAGCTGGTAGCATTGAACTCAGTGGATCCATTCTGCAGCAAAGTATTAGTCTCTGAGACATAAAGAGCCAGCGAGAAGCCTTGGACCTCTCTCGAAAGTTTGTTCCATGTCAGGAACAGGGAGTCAGAGTGGCCGTGATTGCTGACACTGACTTTCAGGAGGGGTCCTACAGGAAGGAGGAATATTTGTTTGTACAATATCTATATATATATAAAAGAAAGTGTCCTCACTGTAAAATCAATGCCCAGGCCAAACCCCCGGACCTAGAAACATGAAAATCAGAGAGAGCACACCTATCATGATGTAGATGCTCACTAAGAAGGGATTTTTAGAAATTGGACCTCTAAGGGGGTCAAAAGGGGTAAAATGTGCTCCTCCTATTGGTTCCTATGTGGCTGCCAAGCTGCTGCCTCCTTGCACCCCCACTCTCTGATTGGTCAGCTGCAGAGGTCAATGTTCTGAGGTAAAAAAAAAACAGTTACAGGAAACTGCAGAGAGCTAAGGGCAGTTGAGGAAATCAGGAATGGCCAACCACCTGTGAGGTGCAGCAATGCTGCTGGCCCAGCCTCCTGGATGGCTTCAAACATGGCCCCCACCTCCTACATCTGACAGGCAGCTGTCTGTCAGGTGCAGCAGTGGGTGCAGGGTGCGTAAAGCCATCAGGGAGCCCATCCCAGCAGTAAATCTTAGCGATCCTGCCATCCCAGCCTCCACAATGGCTTACAATACCCCTCCTTCACCTACAATGAACAGACAGCTGCCTGTCAGGTGTAGGAGAGGGGATTGGAGCTTACAGCCATCAGGGAGCCTTGCTCAGCAGGATTGCCTTAATGCTGCTGCTGGCCCAGCCTCCCCCATGCCTTTAAAAACAACCTCCCCCTTACACCAGAAAGGCGGGTGCCTGTCAGGTGTAAGAGCAGGGTCAGGGTACTTTAAGCCATCAGGGAGGCCACCCAAGCAGAAACACCTTAGCAATGCTGCTGGGCCAGCCTCCCCAATGGCTTTAGACACATTCCCACCCACCCCTCCTCCACCTGACAGGCAATTTTCTATCAGGGGCAGGAGCAGGGGCAGAGCATTGAAAGCCATTGGGGAGCCTGCCCAAGCAGCATCACCTTAGTAATCCTGCTGGCCCAGGCTCCCCGATGCCTTCAGACACACTACCCCACCTGCACCTAACAGACAACCACCTGTGAAGGGTTTGAAGGGGCACAGAGTCCTTAAAGCCATCAGGGAGGCTTGCTTACCAGGATTGCCTTTAGCACTACTGCTGGCCCAGCCTGCATGATGCCTTTAAACACACCCCCCCCCTTACACCAGACATGTGGGTGTTTGTCAGGTGTAGGAGCAGGGTTAGGGTACTTTAATCCATCAGGGAGGCTGCCCCAGCAGGATCACCTTAGTGGAGGATCACCTCTCCAATGGCTTTAGCCATACTCCCACCCACTATGGAAATATACCCCAAATTTGTAAAAAAGTGGTTTCCTGTATTGGATTATTTAACTTCTCATGTGGGTTCTAGAAAATTGGTTCATATGAACTTGCTTAATATCTGATTGCTCAGATGTTGTTTTGAATACATAGTTATGCCCTTCTTAAATATAACATCAATGAGAAGGATTTTTGTAAAAAAAAAAAATGTATGCCCTGCACCCCTCCACCCCCAATTCAATGCCCAGGCCAAACCCCTGCACCAAGAAACCCAAAATAAGTGGAGTACATTCCTACCATAACGTCAACCCCCACTCCAAAGATATTTCTGAGAAACACAACCTCTAAGGAAGTAAAAAGGGGGCAAAATGTGTTTCCCAACTAGCTTCCCATGTGCCTGGCAGGCTGCTGCCGCCCCCCCCCAAAAAAAAAATAGTCAACTGTGTAGTTCAGAGTTCTGAGGTAAAACCTGCCTGCTTGCACTCACCTCCCTCTGATTGCTCAGCTGTGGATATCAATGTTTTGAGGTAAAACCCCCAGTAAAAGAGACTGCAGACAGTTGAGGACAGTTACATACATCAGCGATTGGACCCTACCAGAACTAACAGCCAGGATCTACCCTGATATTGCCAGTATCACGGAGAAGTCCGTGGACAGCCTGTGCAAGTGTGCGAGCATGCCATTCTGACCCCCCAAGAACGACAAGGCTACCATAATTAATGAAACTCTATTTAACTCCTTTGAGGGAGCAGAAATGGAGCACAGATCTGTGGACTCAGTGGTGCAAACAGATGATGTGGTCCACTACTCTCAGCACTCTCAACCCTCCTGGCTTCCCGGCCCACAAGCTTCTCCTCAAAGTGGAGATTCCAGTGATGCTGCTGTGGAACCTCAACCCACTCAAACTCTGCTATGGCACCAGACTGCAAGTGAAGGCCCTCCACAGGAACATCATCGAGGCCACATTGCTCACCAGCAATGCTCGGGAAGTCAGTGTTCATACCATACATACCACTCATACCATCAGAAAAACCCCTCAAGTTCAAGAGGTTGCAGTTCCCCCTCAAGGTCTGCTTTGCTATGACCATCAACAGTGTCCAGCAGACACTGAAGGTGGCAGGAATTGACTTAACAGACGACTGCTTCTCACATGGACAGTTCTATGTGGCCTGCTCCAGAGTGAGCTCACCAAGCAGCCTGGTACTCCTAGCACCTGAGGGCAGAACCACCAATGTGGTCTACAGAGAGGTCTTTCAGTAGAGAAAAAAACACCAGTATGTACGTCTCACTTCCTTTTTTACAGTACAATCTTCTCTATTTGAATTCCTACAACAAATGTTACATTTCAGACTTCAAATCATCAGTATTATAACTGGATTTATGGAACGTAAATATTGTGGTGAAGCATGGGTATCAGGCTGGTATGTAATACACTATTTTGGATTTCTCTTAATTATACTTTGGACCTTTATTTAGGATATTGCTTAAGTATTAGCAATGGGTCTATGTTCTGTGTCATTCCAAAGCTTATTTCTTCCCTGTGTTACTTTTGTGCCAGGCAATGAACTCATCAATCTGGGAATTAGGGGTTGTTGAAACATGTATGCAGTTTAATTAAAGCACAGGGAAATTCCAGATCTGTTACTATCCCACTATGGTTTCCTGAGTTAACAGAATTTGGTTTCACCTGACAGATGTGTGGATAGCAAGTGGGGTTCTTTTTGCCAAAGCTTTTTGGAGGGCCTTTCTGCATATTTTTTCCTGTCTGCAATAAATGGACATTTGTTTCTCATTTCTTGCACACACATTTTGCAGACCTACCTCAACAGTAGCACTTTTGTTCTGGGGACATCACATTTTCCCAGGTACTCAGTGCAATATTTTGTATCTGGATTGAGATGAATATGTTGCCTTTCTGACCTTCCCCCCACACCCCCCCCCCCCCCGGCTTGTGAAATCTGAAATTTTCTAACCATCTTGGAACAGATTGAATTATTGCTGATGTATGCACTATGCATTTTATTGCAGGATTTTTAACTTCTAGTCATTTATGGTATGTTCCTTTCTGTTGTAAGCCGCCCTGAGCCCTGCTTGCAGGGAAGGGTTACCTAAAAATTTAAATAAATAAATAAAATATAATTTTTATGGCAATTTTGGCTGAAAAAATAGCAATCTTGATTGCAAAGTCTGCACTGGCAGAGAGTTATGCTTTCCAGATTGAAAAGTATATTGAGAAAACCTTAACACCCTTACCAGGCATTGCCAATATATCTGGACACTCGAACAATTGTGTCAACTGGCTTCATCAATCACTTCCCTTTCTGCCTTTCTTTGTACATATCTAGAGCACACCATCTGCAGTTAGTCCCTAGTTTTGTGAGAATGAGGTTTACCATGTTTTTCTGCTACTCTCAGCCTTACAGGAAACTGTATGTTCTGAATAGCACTGGGGGAGCTGGCTCTTATAAGTTAACAGCGACGAGAACCAGGGCGTTTTCCTTAGCTGCACCAGTATGGTGGAATCAGCTCCCGAATGAAATCCGCGCTCTGCGGGATCTCCACCAATTCCGCAGAGCGGTAAAAACTGAGCTATTCCGCCAAACGTTTAACAGCCCAGATCAAACACTCTGGCTTTATATGGGCGCCCGCCATGTGCAAACTGTAATGCTCTAATTGTAATTTTATTGTTAATAAGTTATATTGGCTGTTTTATTGACTATTTTTAGATGTACTGCATTAATCTTTACTGGTTTTTAATTGTTGTAAGCCGCACCGAGCCGCTTCGGCGGGAGGGCAGGATAAAAATCTAATTAATAAATAATAAATAAATAAATATATTTTAGAAAGGAGAGAGTCCAGTCTTTTTTGTTTTGCTTCATCATTCCAGGAGAGCCTGTAGCAGATCCTGAAATCCATCTTGTACTGATCATCATGCGATCCGCAAAACAACCTAGCCTCCATTTTAAGAAGGCTACAAAGGATGAGATGGTTAGACAGTGTCATTGATGCAATGAACATGAAATTGAGCAAGCTTCAGAAGACAGCGGAAGACAGGAGGGCCTGGCATGATCTGGTCCATGGGGTCGCGAAGAGTTGGACTCGACTGTGCAACTGAACAACAACAACAAAGTATACTGTGGGATTTCCCATCATATCTTGAAAGATCACCCCCCCATGCACAATTTGATATTCAGCATGTATCTTGATGAAGGGTTCTAGGAAACTCAGAAGTCTGTACTTGTTAGTTTGTCCTGATTTTCAAAATGCATGATATGACATCTTAAACTAAGCCAGCACACTATTTAAATGCTATTTTTTGTTTTATTTGCACTGTTTTTCTAAATTAGTCTGACTTCTACTTCACAGTACTTTGTTTTGCCAGAGTGGTTGAGAATTCTTCCCTTTTGCTGTTGTTCAATTGCACAGTCAAGTCCGACTCTTTGCAACCCCATGGACCACATCACGCCAGGTGAAATATACTGGACGTAGAAGTGATCAACTCATAGTTTATTAGTGATTCAGCAAGAGAAAGAAAAAGAAGAAGAAGAAGAAGAGGAAGAGGAGGAGGAGGAGATTAGATTTATACCCTGCCCTTCACTACCCAAAGGTGTCTCAGAGTGGCTTACAAACCCCTTTCCCTTCCCCTCCCCACAACAGACACCCTGTGAGGTAGGTGGGGCTGAGAGAGCTCTTGACAGAAACTGCTCTTTTTTCAAGAATAGCTCTTATCAGAACTACGGCTTGCCCAAGGTCATCCAGCCAGGTGCAAGTGGAGGAGTGGGGAATCTTACAAGAACAAAAGAAAAATGCAGAACTGGGTATAGGAGAACTGTTTTGGTTTTTATTCTATATTAATTCAAACTTACAGTCTTCGGAGAGCTTTTCTGCCAGAGTTCTGATGGGGGGGTGTAGCAGCTCCTTTCCGGAACTTTGCCTTGAGACCAGCTGTTTTCAGACTGCCCAGGCCTAGCTGTCTCCACAGCTATTCAGACCTCCCTGGTCTACAGCTCTCTCAGGTGTCTTCCATCTCTTGAGGGAATTCTCTGCAGATATCTAGATTTCAGCTCGGCCTTTTTTCTGAAGTCCTTCAGAGCTCTCTCACTCACTCTGGCTAGTTCTACTTATATGTTGAAGGGGGACTGAAAAATCTTTTTATTGGCTCCTACTGACATTTGCTAAAGGGGTCAATTAGATTGCACCATTCTCCCTGCTGTTTTATTGGTTCCTCTCTACCCAGGATAAGGGACCAGTACAACAGCTGTATTATCTCTATTTTTTCTCTAATCAATTAGCTTGGCAGACTCAGAATTTGCATGATTGTTCAGCTTTCTAATATATAGACCTTAAATTCACTCTTAATACATATTTTTTTTCTATTTAAAAATATACACACACATTTTTATTTATTCCCAAGCTGTTATAAGGATAAAAAGGGAAGGACTAGGTATACTACCATGAGCTACTTGGACAGGAGTAAAATGCAAATAGTAGAGATCAGCAAGATAATTATTTCTATCATTTTGTGAACTTTTTTTACTTTTCAGGCTTAAAATTATCTCCCACATTGTACAACATGCACACAGAAGTGCATTATTAGCTATTTTCTTTAAATAAAAGAGATGAACAGCAGGAAGACCTCCTCCCCAGCAATGCCAGTACCATCATGTGAACCTTTAGTTTAAGGTCTGGGGGTGGGGAAACCTTGATGCAGCCCTGTTTGTCTTTTCCCCTGTAATTTTCCTCCATGGAAACCAAGTGAGAAGGGAGTTCCTGGCTGATTTCCTTCCTGGTGAAGAGAACATCTTTGCCTACAGTGAACTCTAGTCTCTCCCCTTCTTGCTTCAGGCAAGAACCTTTCCATGTCTTGTAGATACCCTCAGGTCTCTCTCTCTTTCAAAGCTGGCTCCTGAGAAATACTGCTGGCTCCTCCCAGAAGGAAGAAAACTCACCATTCTCGTCAGCCACTCCTGCTTCTGGATTTCTTTGCCAATTTGTTTGGTTGCATCTGTCATCCTGTGAGGTTGGGATTAAAAAAAAAAAAGACCCTCAGTGGGCACTGTAGTTTTGAAAGCCTAGAGGTGTTCTCAGGACTTGTCCCCGTTACAGTTTTCTGCAGAACTGATTTAGCATTGTAGTATTAACCAGAAACAGGAGAAAGGAATTGCAAGAAAGACACACCAAACTGCACAAGAGAAGAGAGTTGCTCTTTTAGGACTCCTTCACCTGCAATAATGCTGGCCTGTTGCTTAGATTAACAGGGATCAGTGTGTGGATCAGCACAGCCAATATGTGACTTCTCAGTATCAAGGGGAAAGGGGGAAATGCTGAGAACTGCCCCAGCACTGAGCCTATCAAAGCTGATCAGAAGCAGCAAGGTCTGGTTGGCAGCATCCCAGCCCAGCTTGGTACTCCCTAGGAAGCCTGCAATGTCCAGCCCCCTGTTCAAGGGATGTTATGTGCCTTTGCATGTAGCTCTCTTGCTGATGGTTTTTATTAGCCAAAGGGAAGTGATAGAAAAAAGCTGTGTAGAAAAGACGCTATTAACAGTGAACAAATTATATGGATGGTGAAAAACGTACAACAATATTAGAAAGAAATCAATAATCCAAGGATTGCGGTATACAATTAAACAATATGCAGTACACATTATTCCAATTGTACAAAAGTTCGAATATACAAAGTTCAATGAAGATTCTGGATTATTTGCTTTGTTTCAGGTATCTTCTTCAAGAATATAGTACTATTTCACAAGTTCCATAAAATTCAGTGAACAGTCAGATTTCTTCAATCAATTTTAAAAATTCTATTAAGTATTTAAAAAAGGTACAAAGTATCTGAAATTCTAATGACAGGCATCTAGTCACGGTTTACAAGGAAACGAGACACAATACCAGCTTAGCAAAGTTATAGAGTTGTTTCCTTGTAAATATTGGGATGTTTTAATTCTCTTTTTTAATATTTCAGATTGTTCAGAAAATCTATGGCTTTCCTCAGGCTTGTAGAAAGACCTGTTTTGTCTGTTCCTAGCCCCAGTCTCCAGATTTAAAATCCACAGATGGAGCCATATTGAGAATTAGATATATTGATAATAGTACAATACAGTACAACTGGCAAAGTTTCGCACTTGTGCATCTCACACAGCCTGGGTCCTACTTACCCCCCAGTGACTTATTGTCACGCATGTCACTCATCAGCCAGTCACATAAACAGTGAACATATCAAATCAGCTAGCCAGTGATTACAGAGACTGTATTTTTTAAAAAGGCTTACTTTTTGGTGTTCATTTAAGTTGTTATTGATGTTATGTGCATTTTCACACACATTGATGTTATGTGCATCTTCACATGTCCATTTTCACACACTCTTATGGGAAGCAGAGTTCCCACTCATATAATTTAAATAAATAAATAAATAAATTGCCTGGCCTGACCTAGGTAGAATCATAACCAGTGTTCCCTCTGAGCTGAGTTAGTGTGAGCAAGCTCACAGTTTTTTAGCCTCTGGCTCACACATTTTTGTCTTAGCTCAGGAAGGATGGCTCCAGAGCACCCTAATTTATGCAGTAGCCAAATTGCTCACTCACAAGTTTAATGCCAGTAGCTCACAAAGTAGAATTTTTGCTCACAAGACTCCACAGCTTAGAGGTAGTATTGATCATAACCACTGTGCAGGTGCAAAAGCCACTGCAAGGTAAGGAAATTAAACTCTACTACCACAACAAAACAAAACCCCACAACCACCACTACTGCACAGATACAAAGTTGCTAAACAGCTGTTTGAGGCAGACCTAGGGATGCCATTTCTCTGGTCGGGGTAGAACATTCCCCTCCCTGAACGTCTATTGCCACCACCACTCCATTTAGTGGCAAGGGAAAAAGGGGGGGGGGGGCAGCAGAGCAGCAGGTATGGTGTAGTTTGGTGCAGTGGTTAAGTGTGCGGACTCTAATCTGGGAGAGCCGGGTTTGATTCCCCACTCCTCCACTTGCACCTGCTGATGTGACCTTGGGTCAGTCACAAGCTCTGGCACGGCTGTCCTTGAAAAAGAGCAGTTTGTCTCAGAGTTCTCTCAGCCCCACCCACCTCACAGGGTGTCTGTTGTGGGGAAGGGAGGGGAAAGGAGTTTGTAAGCCGCTCTGAGTCACCTTTGGGTAGTGAAGGGTGGAGTATAAATCCAATCTCTTCTACTTCTTCTTCTATGATGATGTCATTTCCAAAGAAAACCCAGAAGTGATGATGGGTAGCTCTGGGAATTGCCAGAAACCCCTATTCCTAGCGTTACCCACCATCATTTCCAGGTTTCCCTAGAGTTACCCACCATCATTTCCCCTGAAGTGATATCATCACACCCATGCTGCTCCCCCACCATGTCCCTGCCCCCAACCTTCCTGCCAGTAGACGGTAGACAGGCAAACAAATTGAACTTTCAGTTCATCTTTGTCTACTGAATATGTTCACCGTGACGTTTTTAGCATCCCTAGTCCATACGCTTAATTTGCTGTTCAAGGCATGGTTACACAGTCTGGTTGAAAAGTTGGCAGCTCCGCCAGACAGATATCTCTGGAACATTTACAAGCAGACCATGGTGGCAATAGCAGTCCCTGGTTGTTGGCAATGGTGATTGTATTTCTCCTCAACATGGAAATTCTACTATTTATATTAGGGCTAGTAGTCAGTGATAAATGAATCCCATTTCCATGGCTGCATTTAATCACATCTTAAAGCTGTCTCTGCTAGTGCTGCTAGCCATCACCACTGTCTGTGTAATTCAATATAAATTATGTATTTTGTGAAGAAGAAGTTTCTTTTGTTGAACAACCTGCCAATCAAATTCTCTGTCCGTCCCCCCCCCCCCATACAATCTAGTATGATAAGAAATGTCCTACATTCACACTCTTCTTGAGTTACCGGTTTCCCTGGGAATAAAGCCATCGAAAATAAAACCAAAATTGGGTCTAAATATATATACCTCTTCAGCATTTTCAGATTTGGCAAGGGTCAGAATAGCATCTCATGTGATGCTGGAATGACAACTTGGAAATCAGCACTGGCTTCCCTCAAGGCAATGTAACTCCTCCCTGAGTCCTACGCCTCACCCTGTCTCCGCCAAGGTTCTCGTGACAGGATGGAAGAGAGGACGGGGCTCTCCTCTTAGGGCTTGAGGGGAACTAACCTGTTTGACTGAATGTTGCTGGCGCTTCTAAGGACCATTTTACTGATAAAACAAGGCCAAAGACTCTCCAGTGCAATGCTTTGAGTGCCTGGACCTTGCTGGGGTGCTGTGCCTGCACCACGCAGTGCTTCAGTCTGACTTCTGCTCATCTGTCTCATTCAGAAAAGCACCCGCGGGAGGGCAAGAATCCTTGCAGAGTGCAGACAGGGCCAGAGATACGAGCTTTGTAGTTTAATTATACACTGAATTCCAAAGAGTATCTGACATTTCCATCAAACTCAAAATTTCAGATTGGGGACTCAGCATGTTTTTGAGTCGGGTGAAGGCTACGTGAGGCGAGGATGTAGGCAAAAGCTAAGTGATGCTAAGAAGCCCCTGGGTCCCTGCGGAGCCTCAGGTGCCAAGAGCAGAAGTCCTCTCCCGCATTGTTACCCCGTTGCCTCACAGTAAGGCTCTGTGGAGAAACTGGGAGAGCCGAGAGGAGACAGACTGCTGTTATGGGCCATGGTGCTAATTCAGTGCAGCTGTGTGGCCTGCAGGCAGGAATGCTGTCATCCCCCAATGGAGCCAATGTATGCAGGCTGGCTGTGTAACTTAAAGCCAGCAGCGACCAGCAAGAAAAGACACAGGAGGAGATTTGGACTTACCTCGACCAGGCTCTGCAGATGTGCCGGCAGAGGTGCCCAAGTCATGGGCAGCAGCAGTAGCAACAGCATTTGGGGCCAGGTACGCTGAAGAGAGGGAACAGCAGAAGTGGAAGAAGCAGCAAGTTAAAACTCTTCAAATGGTAGCAGCCCTCATCCAGCTGTCTTTACAGCAACTCCGGCAAACTTCCTGCATGCATCTGTGACATCAAGGCAGTGGCATTCAGGATGCCTGCAACACCCGGCTGGATTGCTGGGGATTTCAAGGTGTATATGGGTGCCCAGCACGTTTGGGAGAATCAATGCATAAGTTGGTGTGCATGAGAATGTAAAGGGGTTTGTGTGTGTGTGTGTGTGCGCGCGCGCGCGTGAGAGAGAGAGAGAGAGAGAGAGAGAGAGAGAGAGAGTGAGAGAGAGGATACTGGGGGGAGGGAGAACATCCACTGCTCCCTCTGTAAAAGAAACTGTACGTGTGTGGCTCTTTGTGTGAGAGAAAGAGCTAGACTTTCCTGCAGTGTTCCTCCATGTGGGAGTGTCTGTTTCTATGGGTGTGTGCCTCAAAGAGGCTGTCTTTTGTCCTGGTATTCAGAGCCAATTTCTTTTGCGAGAACAAGTTTCTTGGAGTCTAAAGTGACAACTGGGGACGGGACTAGAGGAGGGTTACTCCTCTTGCTTGGAGTGGTAGAGCTGCCCAAAGGAAAGGACAAGAAAAGAGCAAAGCCTCTCAGATCTTCTCTATCGTGGGAATGAGAGAGAGGCTGCCTCTTGGCAGCAGGACTGACTCAACAGAGAACTTGTTTTATTGGTGGAAATTCCAAAGCTCTGGCAGGGTCCAGAAAGGTTTGTTATAGGAATTTCAAGCCTGATGGCACGTAAAGGCTGAGATTGGCTCTAATGATATTTTAGAGTTCCCTGAAAGCAGATCGTGCTGGATGGAGCTGTTTTTCATGGCACTCCAGTGAAAAAATTGTCATGTTCCTTGGAGTCATGAGGTCATGCTCTGGCATCATTAAGATGAACAAAATCTTCTCATTCTGGTCACATTTTCCTTCATCAACCTGCTGGCAAGTTCTCATTGATGATATACTTGAAGTTTGGTCTGAGCTAATGTCTAGCTTTAACTGTTACCTTGGGGGGTTCAACATTTCAAACAGTACAGAGTTTAAGACACTGAAGGATATGGTGCACACACATACAGATGTGCTACAAACTGAGTCATGTACAGGCCCAAGCAACTTTGTTGTGAGTCTGCAAGGATTTATTTCAAATGGACATACACCCACAGGGCCACTTCCAGGTGGTACAGACGCTAAGTCGCTAAAGCTGCAGACCGGAAGTGCCGTGTGACGGACTGAGCTCCTGTCTCTGGCCCCAGCTCCTGCCAATCTAGCAGTTCAAAAGTAAGAAATTGCAAGCAGATAAATAGGTACTGCTTCGGTGGGAAGGTAACAGTGTTCCATGTGCCTCGGTGTTTAGTCATGACGGCCACATGTCCACGGAGAAGTCTTTGGACAGCACTGGCTCTTCGGCTTGGAAACAGAGATGAGCACTGCCCTCTAGAGTCGGATTCGACTGGCTTTCAAGCAAGGGAAACCTTTACCTTTACCTAGAGAAAGACTTCCCCAATTTCTATGGTCAAAACCACAGAGATTGGAGGGATTCCTAGAACATCAACTGGGAGTGGCATCAAAATCCTCCAAACTTCCACCCACAAGTGCTGTCACATCCTCTGTGACACTCGAGGAATTTCCCCAGTTTCTGTGGTCTTTGTCTTAGAGGTGCAGAAAATTTCTAGAGCATCACAGAGGATTTGATGTCACATCCCCTGAAACTCCATCCTCCCCAGATATCACCTCGAAAAATCTCCCAGCACTGGCCAGGGCTGGCAGCTCTATTCCTCTGCCCACATGTGAGCCCTCCCACCATCCATGCTCTCAGCCACTTGCACTGCCTGTAGCCCTGGTAACCCTGCCAGTACATGTTGCTGAGAATCAGATGGTGAAGTGCTACCAACGGAGTGGGCAGGGGAGTGAGCAGACGTAGCCTCTGCCAGATGCCCCACCTCAGGGGTATGCTGACACCAGCCGTGCAACACACGTATACACCACATGGAAGCCACTGGGAAGGTCTACCCAAGTAAACAGAAAGTACAAGTGTGCTCTAAAATCAAGGAGTGGCCTCACATGGGAATGTGGTACAAAAATCTTCATTAAATGATAAACATACAATGCTTATCTGTCACAATATGACAGTCAGACTGATAAACTTTGTGCATCTGATGGAGAACTTGTTTTTGTTATTATTATTTTTTTGGCCCCCCAAAGGGGATTTTTTAATTGCATTTTCTATATAGACTACAAACTATAATGGAAAAAGGGAGGGGTACTACATTTAAGGGAGAAAGAAAAGATAACCACTACTGACTAAAAACCCAAGAGAGGAGATCTTCAAATTAGCTTGTATACAATGCCAATTCTTAAAATGCTATGTTTTATGAACTGTCAGACATGCTTTTATGACTTCTAAATATAACTCTTATGAAAAGACCCCTCAGCATCTCCATATTAAAAACAACAGAACAAAATTTATCAGAGGCACCATTCAGAGTCCTTCAACCCTCATTTTTTCTTATCTTGTCTCTTCCGCAGTTTATAAGGACTTTTAGGAGACGCTGCCCCCTTCTCAGACAGAGAGTCCTCCCCAGAAGACCCCGAGTCCAGCTCGCTGCTGGACTTACTGTCCTTTTCATCTTCATCCACCTCCTCTGGCTCACCCAGCTGGATTCTCAAAAAGTCC
>NW_015174860.1:126136-142735 GCF_001447785.1 Gekko japonicus
AATAGTACTGTCCCCAATTTTCAAAGGTGTCCCCGCCGTCGCTCTTAGGATACAATCCCTCACATGTCTCTTCGAGAATCTCATCACAATTTCCCCAGGCAGATTATTTTTCTTTATGCACATGGAGTAGGACCTGTAGACCACATCCATTTTGCTCATAAGATAGTCCGCCTTCCAATCTGTCACTGGGGCCAGTGCTTCACTCATCATTTGCTTCAGATTCTCTCCTCTGCTCTCTGAAACGCCCTGGAAACGAAGGACCAGATTTGCTTTCTCCATTTGTATTTGCAAAAGCTGTTCTTCTGTTGAATGTTTTTTTCCAATTTTTGCACCTTTTTCTTCACCTTTTGAGTAGTGGTGTCAACCTCTTTCACCTTCCACAAATTGTCTTCATCCTTAAGGTGCTACTAGACTTCTGCTCTTTTCTACTGCTACAGACAGACTAACATGCTGGTGGAAGGCGGAGCCAGGAAGACGCCGGAGTGTGGAAGGCGCATGCGCAGTGGAGCCTTAATGGACGGAACCGGAAGCTGCACCAGAAGCGCGCCGAGCACCAGAGAGGCCCGCTGTACCACCACCGGGAGGAAAGAAGCCAGAAGAAGCCATGCCGACCAGCCGATCCAGAACGTCCCTCCACTGGGTGCTGTTAGGAGACAGTCCCCACCCCAGCATATATGTGGCCTTAGGTAAGGGATAATGGTTAACTGTAGAGCCGCTCAGAGACCCCCTGTGGGGGGTTTGAGCAGGGTAGCAAGTCGAAAGTTTAAAAAAAACATGGCTACCCACCATGTGCTGTTTTTATGTCTTTGTATGTGTTTTAGCTTTGTTTTTAATTGTTTTAAAATGCATGTTTCTTTGTGGTTTGTTTTAATGGTTTTAAGGGCGCGATCACATGCACAATTAGCCACGCCATAGGCGCGAATGCCGGGTGGATTTAAAGGGCGTGATCAGACACAAACATCTGGGAAGCGCCCGCACCCATTGGCAACCCATTTTGCTCCGCTGCAGAAGCGAAGTAAAAAGACACCAGGGAAAGTCCGGTAGCAAACGGGTTGCTACGGGCCACAGACGGACTTTCCCCTGTCTGATCACTCCAGCATGTTCTCATGGCGTCAGGATGGTATGATAAGGCCATCTTGACTCCATGCTGTTGTCCCCCCCCTTCTCAGTATGTGCATCATCACACACCCCATAGGGAGCCCTCAGTGCTGAGATGCAATTTGTCGATTTCCCATTTAAGCGCATTGGGAACAAACAGCAAAAAACCCCAAAAAAACGACTCACCCGCAGTTGCGTCCGATCACACAGTGGTGGGCTGCTCCCGCAGCTTCAAAGAACTGTGTGATCACACAACTGCGGGTCAAATTCCCCTGGAGGAAATAGCCTTGCTTCCCCCCTGCGTTATCTCA
This sequence comes from Gekko japonicus, assembly GCF_001447785.1. Classification (NCBI taxonomy): domain Eukaryota; kingdom Metazoa; phylum Chordata; class Lepidosauria; order Squamata; family Gekkonidae; genus Gekko; species Gekko japonicus. Next base: position 127,546 of record NW_015174860.1, read on the forward strand.
CGCATGTGACTGCCATCAAAGTTTTGATTTTATTATACATGTTTTAGGCTGCAATCGCACACACCAAATAATCCACCTTCAACCCATTTTCAATGCCCTTTCGAACTGGATTTTGCCAGTTCACAAAGTAAAACCCAGTTGGAAATTACATTGCAAGTGGATTGAAAGCGGATCATTTAGTGTGTGTGATTACATGAATTTGTTACGTGCCTTGATGGCCCTTGTGAAGGCAGAAATACAGATATACATTTTGTAAGATAAAGTCATAAATGAATGTAGAAACTCTGGAACCTCCCCTTGTCTTGCCCTCTGATAAGACCTTTTTGTTGCATGCATCCTCTAGAGACAAAGGGCTCGATTCCAGGTGACATCTTTTGCATACATGATGTCATAACTTTGGAACACCCTCCCCAGGGAGGTTCATCTGTCTCCCTCTCATGTTGTCTTCTGCCACTGGGTAATTCCCCCCCTTTTTTTGTTCTTTGGCATACCCCCAATAACTTACTGGCCTCCACCCTGGTTTTTTTGTATTATACCTGTTTATATCTTTTAATCAAATTGTTGGATATATTTATTTTAAATGTTTTTAATGTTGAAATATTTTGTGTTTGATGTTCACCACCTTGGAGACCCTATTTGGGTGGAAAGGCAGAATAGAAATATTTTAAAATAAATAAATAAATAAATGGATAAATAGATAAATATAAACCGTGCAGAATGCAAATATGCCTGATCCTGTGAAAAACATTGTCACTGTTCTTGATAAGCTGGCAAGAAAATAAGCATATAGCATTCTTTTTGATTGGACAAGGACCATTCCCCCTCTATCACTGGAATGTCTAAAAACAGGATAGGCAAGTGATTAAATCTGTCAATCACCCACCATCAGAACACCCATGGAAAACTGACCCACCCCTTTTTACAGGTCGCATAAGACGGCAGTTTCTTTTAGTATTGTCCGGTTAGAAATTTTGTTTGATTTTTCTTTGACCACACACACACACACACACACACACACACCTTTCTCTCTCCTTTGTACAAACTGGGCAGAACAATCTGTGGTAAGTTATTGCTGATTTCACAAACCAAGAATGATTCAGACTCGATGCTACTTGGAAGTCAAGTTGAAAGGGATGGGGGAGGGGCATCATCTTGTGAGGACAAGAATATGCTTGAATGTCCTCAGGGAGAAGAAAAAGTCTTAATAGTCAGGCCGAGCTCTGATGACAAGCTGACCTAGGATAGTACTTCAGAGATTTAGAAAAAAGAAGAGTAGGTATTTATACCCCACTTTTCTCTACCTAAAGGAGTCTCAGAGAGGCTTACAATCACATTCCCTTCCTCTCCCCACAACAGGCACCTTGTGAGGTAAGTGGGGCTGAGAGAGTCCTGAGAAAACTGTTACTGGCCCAAGGTCACCCAGCAGGCTTCTGTGGAGGACTGTGGGATCAAACCCCATCTACCACAGGACTAACCACAAGTGATGGCAGTTTACTACTCAGTAAGTGATCCAGACAGAATAGAACAATGCACAGCATTTCTGTGTGTGTGTGTGTCACACACAGAAACATGCTCAGACACATATACAAACACCCTTACGATTACCAATAGTTTGATCTTCAAATATATAAGTACATAATGACATACCAAGGAACTCACCAAAATCATACAGCTAGGTCTTGGCACCCATGGAACAAAACTATTTTACTTCTTTGAGGAAACAGAGGTTATGGTTATGTAGAGGAATGGATACTGCGGAAATTGGATGTGAGAATCCCTCTCATGTATCTTCTGAACCAGGAACTTCAGCAGATGGCCTTGGGCTAGTCACAATCTCTAACCTGCCTCACAGGATTACTTTGCAGCTAAAATGCTGCTCTAAGGTCATTAGAAGAAGAGCAAGGCAAAAATGCAATAGACTGAATGCTAATTAACCAAATTCATTTTGTATTAATCTTTCATTACTTCTAAATATTGACAACAGTTGTTGTTAGGCTATGAAAACTTTTATATCTTTTAGAAAAAAACACAAAACAGGATCACTGGCCCCAGTCCACCTTTGAAATATCAATCACAGTCCAGACTCTTAGACTGCAGCCAGTCATGTTTTGTGGCTTGCCAGATGCCTGACAACTTGTAACCCTGAAACAGGCATCAAAAACAGCTGGCTTTGTAGCCTCTGGGAGGTTGCCATACACAGGATGGCAGGTTGCACTTGCCTTTGTGGATCACGAGTTATGCAGATGTGCTCTTCAAGGACCTTGTTTGAGTTTCCGATTAAAAACCAAAGAATCAAAACAAGTGGGGAAAACTAGCTCTTCCCTTCTTGGTCTGTCAACATTTTCCAGAAGTCAGCATGAATACCAACTCATTATGGTCCTAGAGACCCACTGCGGATTCTTTAAAGCAAGTTCATGCCAACAAATTCAATATTATTGTCAGGTTCAAAATACATTTAAGGGTATTGGCTGGAATTTTGTTCTACCTTAAGAACTTGGGGTAGAAGGACGTGCCTGGAAGGGATGAAGAATGTGCTTGCGGGGGGGGGGGGGGGAGTGAACTGCTTTGCTTACACCAGGGTGAAATCTAATTCCTTGGTACAATTTTCTGGGACAATGAGTGTTGAGAAATCAATGGATGGCCATTATGGATTAGACCGTGTGGGCATCTTATTACGAATGACTGTGCTGCCTACATGTTGAGGACAGGGGCCGAGAAAGAAGGCACACTCTCTTTATGCAGAAAAAAGAAAGAAAAGAGTTGGTCTTTATACCCCACTTTTCTCTTCCTTAAGGAGTCTCAAAGTGGCTTATACTCGCCTTCCCTTTCTTTCCCCACAACTGTCACTTTGTGAGGTAGGTGGGGCTGAGAGAGTTCTGAGAGAACTGTGACTAGCCCAAGGTCTCCCAGCAGACTTCATGTGGAGGAGGAGTGAGGAATCAAACCCGGTTCTCCAGAATAGAGTCTGCTGCTATTACCATGCTGGCTCTCCAACACTGGGTTGGGAAATTCCTGGAGATTTGGGAGTGGAGCCTGGCGAGGGGAAGGACTGCAGCTGGAGGTTCGAAAGCAACCATTTTCTGCAGGGGAACTGATCTTGGAAGCCTGGAGATTGACTGTACTTCTGGGAGTCTGAAGATCAGTTGTACTTTTCCAGGCCCCACCTGGAGGTTGGCAAGCATGAGGTACTAATGCTGCTGATTCAAGTACATACAGAATGCAAGATTGGTTGGGAATGCCTACCCTTGTCCAGGGCTGGGTCCAGCCTGCTAACCTATTGCCATAATGGTATGTAATCATTCTAGCACTATCCTACCATTTGTCTGAACAAAGTGTTATTTGGATTTGGTTTCAAGATGGTTTAATTGCTCCTACTCGAGTGATAAGCAGACAACTGGAGCCAAATCCCTCCCCCCCATCTTTCCTAAGGAGATAACACAAATTGTCACAAAGGAAACTAGTTAGCTGAACATCCAGTCATCTGTGCTTAAAAGTAGCCAGGGAACATTTTTCTGCAATTGTATTTTTGGAGGGGGGGGGTTGGAAGCACACCCACCCCTGAACCATTTGTTATTTCTTGGGCAGTCCTCAGAACACCGTGCCTGGCAACCGCTGGGTGCTTTGTATTTTTTTACCCAGCTCGTTCCGTCTTTCCTGCCCCCCCTCTGCCAGGTCACCCCCCTTTACTTTCAGGGGGGTCGCAGGTGCCATTTTCTCCCCACAGTGCAGCGCAGTGCAGTGCCCTGCCGGCACCCCTGGGAGGCCACTCTTCCCCCCTCTCTTGCACACTCTCCCTCTGTCCTGATGCAGACGGCGGCGAGCTTTTTATACTGAGCTTTTTATACTGAGCCACATGGAAGGCAAAGGAAACTGGTGCCATAGAACAATGAAACAGCTTTACATAGCAAATGCAGATTGGGCCACAGTGTTCGGGCTGGGTTTTTCCATGATATCAAAGCAAAGAAAGAAAGTGTGTGAATTTACTTGTCTCTATTCTTTCATCAGTTTCTAGGGAAGTTGCCCTAACTAAATACTAAATACATTTTGTAAACTTTGTAAGGCCGCCTTTTAAAAAATGTGAACTAGATTTTTGTGGCTAGCTTCAAACTGCTTGGAATGTAAAAGAATTTAATAGCATAATTTATCTGCCTTTTTCCTCCTTAAATGTCTACTTTGCATTGCAAAGTGTAGTTATTCTTGTGAAGAGCCATTGGAATTGAGCAGGTTAAAAAAAACAAATGGGAAGCCTTCAACAGTTAATTAGGGCATTTATTATTATTATTATTATTATTATTCACATTTTCCACTGTGCTGTGCTGTTTACAAAATTGGAACAGGTTTTTTTTTTTTTTGGCATTCCATTGCTTGGATGCTGGAATCAAATCATGCTCAGATATTTAAAAACCAGCAAATACTCAACTGTTAGACAAAGGGAGACCAAGATGTGGTTGGGCATCCTTTACACTTGGCTTTTTCTGCAGGGTAATGGGAGACTGAAGAGGCCTGCTGCTCAAAGGGAGGGTGGCCAGAGCTTCTTTCAATTGGCCAGAGCAGGCAGGAGGCGGCCAGCTGGCTCCTGCATGGGAAGCTATTTGGAAAGGCTGCTTTCCAGGCATCCGCGGTTGCAGATGGCTCAGCTCAGGCTCTGAATTACCCTTTGAATTGGGTGTTGCTGCCAGGTTTAAACCCCTGATCTATGCAGATCACTGTACATAATAAGCCCTCTTCTGCTGTGGCTAGGAACGGGCCAGCAGGATGTCCCAAAAGTTGCTGAAAAGACCTGACTAGCAGACCTACACTTCTGGAAAACAAAAAGGAGGCTTGTATGGCACCTTCTACACAGCTGTTAGTCTTTAAGATGCCACAAGACTCCGTTTTGTTTCTATATCCCTCTGGACTACTTAGGAAAAGTGGGGGGTGGAGGAATGAGGGTTAGTAACCAAAGTGCAGTTGGAAAAAGAACTGGCTTCATCTTCCATGTAAAGTTGGGTGCAGGTCAGGATAAATATGAGAGTACAGAGCCTCCTGAGCTGGGAGATAGTGCTCCAAAGCTTGCAAAATAAGGAATAAACTAGCTCTTATGCAGAGTAGGTGCTGGAATTACTGACAGAGCTTCGGCAGCAATGAAAATGCATTCTCTGTACCTTGGAATCGTTGCTCAAATAGCATTACTTAAGTCTTGTCTTCATTGATGAAAAATCTTTTCTTTTGTCTGTTTGTAAGAGTGGCCATAATAAAGTTTCAAATTACCACACCAGTTCCCATTGATCAGGCAAACCACACAGCATCTCACAGAGCCTGGTGGGATCAAACGGTGAGAACAAGAAGAAGAGGAGATTGGATTTATACCCCGCCCGTCACTCGGAGTCTCAGAGCGGCTTACAAACTCCTTCCCCTTCCCCTCCCCACAACAGACACCCTGTGAGGTGAGTGGGGCTGAGAGAACTCTGACACAAACTGCTCTTTCAGGAACAGCTGTGCCAGAGCTTGTGACTGACCCAAGGTCACATCAGCAGCTGCAAGTGAAGGAGTGGGGGAATCAAACCCGGTTCCGCACACTTAACCACTACACCAAACTGGCTCTCTGTAGACCACCGTAGACTGGGACCACCGTAGACCTGAATGCCATTTTGACTATATAAAGCCATTGTGAGATAGATAATTAAATTGATAAAAGCAGGGCTATTTTTGGGCAGGAAAGCACAGGAATGAAGTTCCAGCTGGCTCCTGAGTTGGCCACACCCAGCAGGAACTCATTAGCATAATAGGCCACACCCAATAGCAGAAACTTATTAGGATTGGCTAAATTAGGGGTGTGTGGCCTAACATGCAAAGGAGTTCCTGCTACAAAAAAAGCCCTGGGTGTTGACAACAAACAAGGTAAACAGAATAAGAAGGGAAAGGTGGGTGTGGCTGTATGACCACACTTCTGGTAACATGGGGGTGTGGCCTAATGTGTTAATGAGTGGTGCTGTCAGGGTGTGGTCTAATATGCTAATGAGTTTTGCTGTTGGGTGTGGTCTATTTTCTACAAAAAGAGCCCTGGATAACAGTACAATTCTGAGCAGAGTTACACCTTTCTAAACCTACTGACTTAATTAAAGATGGGTAGCCATGTTAGTCTGTCTGTAGCAGTAGAAAAGAGCAAGAGTCCAGTAGCCCCTTAAAGACAAACAAAATCTGAGCTACCCTGCCTCATATTTTGTTAGTCTTTAAGGGGCTGCTGGACTCTTGCTCTTTTCTACTGCTATTGACTTAATTGACTCTGTTTGGGATTGGACTGTAAGATTTTCCCACAAGGCTGGGCTCGTAACAAAGCAGACTGTACTGTGTAACAAACATACTAGTAAAAACTGGTAGATGAAACAGAACAACAGATTCAGCATAACTAGTTTAGTGAAATATAACTGCAGATTCAGTTAGACATATTCAAATATACAGCATAACCAGCTTCATGCAGATTCATTCCTCATACAGCAAAGGACTGGCTACGTCATTTTCAGTAAGATCCATCTCTCTGCCTGAAAAGGGTGTGTACAACAAGACCCCTGGTTAGACATATTCAAATATACAGCATAACCAGCTTCATGCAGATTCATTCCTCATACAGCAAAGGACTGGCTACGTCATTTTCAGTAAGATCCATCTCTCTGCCTGAAAAGGGTGTGTGTGTATGTAATACCTCAGGTTAAGAGTAAGAATTGCTCACAATGTCTCCGTAGCCTTTCTTCCATCATTTTAGTATCTCCATTAGTAGCAGGTAAGATCCATTGTTAGAATCGGGTTCTGTAATTAGCTGACAAATCATTAGGCAGGGATTAAGTTCAACCGCACCTGAATATTATTTGAACTCCTGAAACAAAGTAGACTCACACAATCAAACTCGATATTGCATTGGGGATCATTGGTCACAATTTAGCCTTTTAAAAAAGCAGAATTGCAAGGGTGGTGGTGGATTGGAGCCAAGAGGTTAAGGAAAAAGGTTTTGACTCTTTCTCCCATACTACTTCCTTGACTGAAATCTCTCCATTACTATTAAAGCTAAGTAAAAAAGACAGAATCACTTTCTCTTTTTTTCCTAACCAGGGATAATATGTGGTGGGGGGGGGGGGGGGGGACCAAGGTCACTCTGTCAACTCTGGGTTGGGAAGTTCCTGGAGATTTGGGGGTGAAATCTGGGGAGCGTGGAGTTTGGAGAGGGAGGGAGCCCAGCAGGGATATGATGCCCTTGAGTCCACCGTCTAAAACAGCCATTTTATCCAGAAGAAGGAAGAGGAGTAGGAGGAGATTGGATTATACCCCACCCTTCACTCGGAGTCTCAGAATGGCTTACAATCTCCTTCCCTTCCCCTCCCCACAACAGACACCCTGTGAGGTAGGTGGGGCTGAGAAAGCTCTTTTGAATACTGCTCTTGAGAGAACAGCTCTAAGAGAACTGTGACTGACCCAAGGTCACACCAGCAGCTGCATGTGGAGGAGTGGGGAATCAAACCTGGTCCACCCGGATTAGAGTCTGCACTCTTAATCACTACACCAAACTGGTCTCTTGTAGTCTGGAGATCACATGCAATTTCAGGGGATCCCCAGGTCCCACCTGGAGGTTGGCAACCCCAGATGGAAGGTACAGACTGGAGGGGGAAAGCTCCTTTTCTTCAGTGCTGCAGCTTGACCCAAATCCAGCCATGGCTGCTTTTGCTTGGGAGGGTGGGGAGGTGATAATGAATTCCAAAGCTAAGATGCAGTTTGGCCTGAAAAGGGCGCAGGTCAAAAGTAAAGAGAGGTGCCTCTGGATGCCTCTGGGCAGAGGAAGGATGCTAAAGTGTAAAGCAGTAGTAGCCTCCCCATCTGACAGATAGGCCTCATCAGAGGACAATGTTGACACAGTGACCTAAGCAAATACCAATCCATTCTCATATGGCAGATATATTAATTGTTATAGCCTAGATCTAAGTAACATAATAAAGCTAGACAGTTTCATGGGAGAAGATGTGCATCTCGCATACAACAAAGGGGAACATTTGTGAGTAATCAATAAACTGCATGGCTATTCAAATGGTAATTCTGTCTTGGAATTTGAACTGTAAAAGAAACAACTCTAGTAGTAACTCTGTTTTCTTACTTGCTTTCTATCTGGTTACCTAGTCCCGTTACCTTTATTGGCATGTAACCCTTGCAAACCCATATACAAAAAAACCAACAACAACAACAACCACAGCATAGAATAATAACTTGCAAAATACAGAAACAAGGAATTGCCAAGTAAGTATACCCATCAATTAAATAAAGGGCGAATAGAAATGGCACCAAAAAGAAATTTAGCAACAGTGTCTGTTATCTCAAGGTTTGGATTATCAAGTAGAATAAGAATCTTTAAGCAATCAGGATATTCTTCTAATTGAGCCAAAATAAAATTTAGAAATTTCAGTCGTAGTGCATGATAGAAGGGGCACTGCAACAAGACATGGGCAATCATTTCAATATTATCATTTGTGCATGGACAACATCTGTCAGAAAAGGGCACACCCTGAAAGCGGCCAGATAATAAGGCTGAAGGTAATACATTGAATCTCGCCAAAGAGAGGGCTCTACGGAGTTTGGGGGTGTGAAGTTGGTACAGGTAAGAGGCAGGTTGGCCGACTTTAGGAGATATTCCAAAATACAGGGGTGAACAGGTTTTATTAGCAGCATTATACAGTGAATGTAGCTCAGAACAAAGTAGATTGGCTCTTATAATGGAAAAGGTCTCAGATTTGGAAGTAAGGAGTAAGGAATCTAAGGTGATATCCAGGGATTTAATTTTGGATTCTATATAGGTAATCCAGTTAGAGTCATTAGATTCCAGTAGAAGCTGATAGGTGTAACTAGAAGGGTCCGAATTGAAAAGAAGGTGAAGCCAATACTTAATTGTAATTAGCCATGCTTTAGTTATCAACATGTCCTGGCCACATTCCAGGCATAAAGCTGCAAAGGCACCCCACACATTGGCACCCCAAAGATTTTCCTCAGGAAATAGGACTGAGGCTGTTCTATGAGATTTCCAGTTGTATTGATCCAAATAGGCACCCCATATAATAACTGGGCCCTTATTTTAGCATTAAAAGCTTTTAAAGCAGCAGGTATATACTGGTTACCTCTTCCTGAAAAATAAAATTTGGAAATTGCTGCCGCATTTACTTTGGTCGCATTAATTGCTGTTTTTCGGTGACATACCCAAGAAGCGTTGTATTGAAAATGAACACCAAGATTAAATGATGGAATACCTAAGCAATAGTAGAATCTGTACACTGATGAAGGGAGGAGGGGGATGGAAGGTGCAGAGTGGGAGGAACGACCTCAAAGTGAGTGGTGCAGTGGCCCCCAAGGGCTGGGAAAAGGGCTGGGGGGATCCGAAGGAATCTGTATGCTTTTGAATTCAACCTTCAGCTTGGAAGTGAAGCAAGGGGGGAAACTGCCACAAAACCACTCTCAGAAAACTTGGGGAAACAGCAACTGGAAAGCGAACTGAACACTGAAGGGAGGAAAATCAACACAGAACAAAAAAGAAAACCCAATAGACATGTAGGGTGAAAGTGAGGTGAAACACCCATGCATAACAGGCCATAATGCCATACAGTCTACCTTCCAGACCAGTCATTTTCTGCAAAGGTGCAGATCACTGTCATCCGGAATTCAGTTGTAATTCTGGGAGATCTCTAGGTCCCACCTGATGGTCGGCAACCCTAGGCCTAGCAGCAACTTCTGGGTGACTTGATACCCCCCCTCCACACGCACATGACTCAACCTGGCCTGGCTGCTTGTTCCCCCCCCATCCTATGAAGGTCAGTGTAGTGTAGTGGTTAGAGGTTCAGAGTAGGGTCTCAAAATCCCATATTGCTGTGGAAGCTCACTGGGTGATTTGGGGCAAGTCAAATACTTTCAGCCTAATCTACCTCACAGGGTTGTTGTGTGGAGAAAAAAAGGAGGATAGGAGAATAATCTAAGTTGCTTTGGTTCCCACTGTGTAAAAAATGGGGTATAAATATAGCTGAAGATGGGAGGCAGATAAAAGGTAAATTGGTGAATGACTGAGAAAGTAAGAATGAGCCCATAGGTAGCCCATAGCTAAGTGGGGCAAGGGGGGCTACGACCCCACAGTTGTGCCCAGCCCCCTCCTGGAGGATGCCAGACCCCCCCCCCCCCCCGGTGCAGGCGGGGGCCCCTGGGTTTTGCATGCAAAGTTTCGCTGCCAAGCAGGAGGGGGAAGAGAGGCGCAGCTTCTCTGGGTCTTCCGTCTTCCGCAGCAGACTGCTCAAAGTTGAGATGTCAGCTGTGGAAGCCAGAAGACTCAGCAAGATCATGCCTCTCCCTCCCCTTCCGCTGGCTCCCTCCCTTCCTGAAGGGGCTGGGCTGTGGCCAAGCAGGAGGGGAGGGAGAGGTCTTCTGGCTTCCACAGCCAACTACTCAAAGTTGAGAAGCTCCTTCCCCTCCTGCTGGCTCCCTCCCAGATTGAGGTCGCTTGGCCCAGCTGTTGTTGCCCTTAGAAATTCCTGAGGCAGCAGTAGGGGATGGGAAAGTGGGCAAAATGGGGGGGGGTGGCTGGAGGGGATGAAGAAAAAAACTCTCAGCTGCTCTTAGGCTTCCAGATTGGGAGTCTCATTGGGAGTCTCATAAGACACCTTGGGAGTCTCTCGTAAGCTTCTCCGTGCTTCCTTCCCTTGCAAAGACAAAAATCCCACAAAGGTCCCGGTCACATGGGCCGGATATCGCGGGGGGGAGGTGTGGCTATTTGCCCTGGAGCGAACTACCGCACGGCAGCCGGATCAAATGTCCTGCCCAACGTCCCGTGGTTGGGGGGAGGTGCCGATCATACCTCACTCCTGCGGTGCAGCAAAGAAGCAGCGCTGCAGGGGTTGTTGTTTTTTTTTAACCCAAGTGTTCACATGCGCCGTTGGGCGCTTGTGCACACCCGTGGAGACTTGACAAAAAAAGTTTTCGCGGCGGGACATGGGCGGGCGGCGGATGCCACGAGCTAACACCGGAAACATGATCTGATGCCCGCCCTTGCCCCGCGGTTTCCGGAAACTAGTACCTTGGAGGTACTAGTTTTTTACAGCGCATCTTCGGAGTGAAGCTTCGGGTGAGCCACGGGAGCTCTATGCTTCCCAGATGTGGTGGTGAGATAGCGCCCAGAAAATCCGCCTATCTTCCGTCTCTCTAGCATGCCTAATGCTCCATGTGACCGGGGCCAAAATAACCCTGAAACCAACCCCCCCCTTTCTTTGGTTCCCACCTCCATCCCCTCCCATGAACAAATGGTGCACTTTCACCAACGTCTCCAAAAGCCTGGGGAAGTATTCTCAGGCCATTTCCAGGCTTCGCCATGATATATCTAATACATGTGCTACAAGATTATAACTGGAGTCCATTACATAAAGCTGATTGCTTAAATGTTGTTGTGCAAGGGTTGGCTGCCGTAATGCATGTAAGACACTGGTATGCATGGTTGGGGGAGTGGCCTGATCTGCTATGGTATCTTCAGCAGAAGCTTGTTTCAGGGAAAGGGGAAAATAATGTGTGAAGGGAGACTCAGGGGGAAGTGATGTGCCTTCCCCGCAAGCCCTTGAGGGTTCTCTTCCATGGAAGTGGGCCTGACCTAGTGGCCAGCACCAAACAACTGGACCATAGTTTTCCTAGGTAGAGGCTGCTGGTGGGCGGATGAAGAAAGAAGGGCAGATAAAGGCAGGTTGGCTGTTGGCTGGGAAGGAGAGAAGGAAGAGGGGGAAAGGCTTTGGGGGTTTGGGGAAAGGGAACGAGGAAATAATGGAGGAGGGAGAAATTAGATGCCCCCTGCAAGTCCTTGTGGGTTCCCACTTGACATTTATAATTTTGCAAACCTCTGTTGTATCCCTTTACCACAAACAAACAACAAAGACAAAGATGGAATCGCAAATGCCCTCAGGACAGGCAAACATTTGGAGAAGATTTTTCTGTAAGAGGAGAAACACAATCAGAAAACAATCAATGGAGACTAGAAACTAAAAGGACTAATGATCCCTATAGAATAAAAACTAAAAGAAACAGCTTGGAAAGGGGGCAATTGAGACCAGAGAACAGTGAGGGGTGGGGGAGCTCCTCCCAAAGCTGTTCTTCATAAACAAAGCAGCCACTGGAGAGTTTAGTTACACATAAGAACATAAGAGAAGCCAATGTTGGATCAGGCCAATGGCCCATCCAGTCCAACACTCTGTCACACAGTGGCCAAAAATACCAGGTGCCATCAGGAGGTCCAGCAGTGGGGCCAGGACACTAGAAGCCCTCCCACTGTTGCCCCCCCCCCCAAGCACCAAGAATACAGAGCATCACTTGCCCCAGACATGAGGGCAAAACTGGACCATGAGGGCAAAACAAATGTAGGGATGCCAGTCCCCAGATGGGGGTGGAGGATCCCCTGATTTGGGAAGCCCCACCTGCAAGCCCCACCCCCAAGAGTGACCACCTGCAGCCACCCCTCTCCCTCCCCTCCTGCGAGATCAGCTGGAGGGCCCTTTAAATCTTTCAGGAGAGGAGGGAGAGGGGTAGCCACTGGCTGCATGCCTGAACTCCAAGCAGCAAATTCACTGCTGGAGTTCAGGTGCACACAGCCCCCCGCTCCTCAAAAAGCATTTAAAGGGTCCCTTTAGATCCTTTTTGAGGAGCAGAGGTCTCACATGCCTGAATCCCAAGCGGCGAATTTGCTGCTTGGAGTTCAAGCGTGTGTGTGGTCCTGCTTTCAAAAAGCATTTAAAGGGTCCGTTGAGGAGTGGGGGCCTCATGTACCTGAATCCCAAGTGGCGAAATTGCCACTTGGAATTCAGGTGTGCAAGAAAGCATTTAAAGAAACTCTTTAAATGCTTTTTGAGAGCGGGGGCGCACCTGAACTCAAAGTGGTGAATTCACTGCTTGGGTCCAGGCATGTCCCCAACATGATGATGTCATTTCTGCAGGATGTCATCGCATTGGGGACATCCCCTACCCCTCCAGGAATTCCCCCCAAAGTCCCCTGCTGGGGAGAAGGGAGGACCTGGCAACCCTAACCAGATGAGAGGGCAGAAGATCTGTGATTGAATCTTCTCACTGGTTTGCCAAGGCAAATTCTGCCAGTAGGGGCCCTGGATCTGGCCAGGGCTACAGACATTTAGCCTTCCTCCCTTGCATTGCTTTCCAAGTTGTGATGTTATTTGCCCAGGAAGGGAACAAGACAGGATCAAAGCCCCACTCACCCACTCCATGGCACCACAGCCCCAAACTGGAGAACCCTCCCCCTAAGAAACATTAGGTAGTTCTAATCATAACCAAATGAGAAGGGAGCACTCACTGGAGAAGACCCTGATTCTGGGAAAGATTGAAGGTCAAAGAAGACGGGGACGGCAAAGGATGAGATGGTTAGACAGTGTCATAGTTGCAACAAACATGGAGTTGAGCAAACTCTGGAGGACAGAGGAAGACAGGAGCGCCTGGTATGATGTAGTCCATGAGGCCGCAAAGAGTCGGACTCGACTGTGCGACTGAACAACAAAAATCATAGCTCTTTCAACAACACATTAGGTTTGGCCCTCAGATTCCAAGAAATAAAATGAGGGCCAATTGACACCATGTAGCAGATGAATTTGCTGCTTCTCTGCTGCATATTAAAGGAGAAATGTGTGTTTAAACCCACAAGGGAACCTTAAGCTCTGGCTCAGGTACCTCGTATGGGGGACTGAAGGGTGACAGTAATCAGTAGCCACTTGATTGATGAAGAATGGAAGAACATTAATCCAGCTGGGTCCTGGGCCCCATAACAGACAAAACACTACTTGAGCACCAGCATCTTCTATCAAAGAAAGCAGGGAGCTGAGTTGTTCCCGACCCAGATACTGAATATAAACACTCAGGGTCTAAAATGCAGGTTGATACCAATTTCGACGTAAAAGAGGATCCCTCTGGGCTGGAACTGGAGAAGCTTGTCAGCACCACAAACCAATTTTTGATATCAATATGTCTATTTGGTGCTTAGGCTGTCACACCTGTCAGCGATGCCAAGAAGGGGAATCGTAGGCTAAGTGCTGGTAGCACACTGCACACAAAGGACAGGGTGACAATAAGGGCACATTTCTGCACTCCTGTTTCTCCTGCTGCCCAGACTAGCCTGGTCTTGTCAGATCTCAGAAGCTAAGTGGGATTGGTCTTGGTTAGTATTTGGATGGGAGACCTCCAAGGAAGGCGAGGGTTGCTACGCAGAAGGAAGCAATGGCAGACCACCTGTGAATGTCTCTTGCCTTGAACTCCCTATTGGCTGTGACAGCACTTTCTGACTCCTGTTCTTCCCTTCACCTATATAGATTTTGTCACATCTCCTGTTTGGACACAAGCACAAATCAAAATTCTTGCCATGTGCCTGTTTTTAAACATTGTATGGGAACGTTCTTCTTATTTGTGAATCACATCCTTGCCCACTTAGTCCAAGTGCAAGTTCAGCCCATTAAGTGCCCTTGGTCCATTTGCTGTCTTTTTACCTTTTTCATCCTGGTCAGTAATATAAAAATATGAATGCTAGCTTACCTGGGTGTCCTTGGGCCAGGCACTCTCTATCAGTGAGAATAACATAAAGGAGGGAGGACCAGTGGTGCACGCCACTTTGGGTCCCCACTGGGAAGAAAAACAGGGTATGCACATCTTAATGAATAAATACTTGATAAGTGGGAACAAATTCCCTAGCAGGGTGGATGTGCTCCCCCGCACACACACACACACAGAACCAGAGCTGGGAAATCCTGGAGCAGACTGCTGCTCAGCAACCCCTCAGAGGGTTGACACTCCCGAGCAGTCCCTTGTGTGGGGCCTCTGCCTGCGGCAGGACAATGGGACCACAGTGGAAGAACCTGTGGAAGCCAGACTCTCTCCTCTCCCTCATCTCACCGCTTTAGATGCTGAAACCTCAGGCAGAGGCTGGTCTCTGTGAATAAACCTCCGGAGGTTCCTCCACCCAACAGCTGGAATAAGGCCTGGAAACGGGATGCCAAATCACATTTTCCATAAAGCTGTGGAAGCCGCTGCCGGGGGTTGGGTATGGGAGAGGAGGTTGGGGGGAAGCTGTGTAGCACATGATAATTGAAAACAGGACTGGCTGCAGGCTGAGACTGGCTACCAAAAGGCTTTTTAGGTACCTGCAGGCCTCCATTGAGGGAACCGC